>NC_048898.1:21421929-21510855 GCF_011077185.1 Oxyura jamaicensis
TATATATATATATATATAAAAAGACAGATGATTGAAAATTCACTGATTTCTGATAGAGGTTCACTAGAACAAGCAAAATTGAATAGCCACATTATTAAAAAGATTATAAATGCAAGTTCACACATGGAAGACATTAGTCCTTCATCTCACTGAAAGCTCATGTCTTAGAAATGTGGGGTTCTGCATCAATGAACCTCTGTGTCAGACTCAATGGCAGTTTTGTGATACAGACAAATAGCTATTTGAAACTGGTTTGAGACAGCCAATGTTTTTAACCTGAGGCAAATCTCTATTATAGTGATAGTGATGAAACTAAGGCTATTAACGAACTCACTAATATTTAACTATTCCTGTTGTGCCTCCCATTGGTCAAACTTCACAAGTCTAGCACTGTACTGCCCAAGGCAAAAAAAAAAAAAAAAAAAAAAAGCAAACCATTTTCATTACAAAAGTTTGATTAAAGAAAAAGCTTTCCTACTTAGGAATCAAGACTCAGTATTAGTTTATACTCAAGCTGAATCATTTGCCAAGCTTAGAATATTGCCAGTTTTAAAAGAAACCTCAAATATGTATTTTTGCATCAGTCTCTTCATGCTTTTCTACAAAAAAAAAAAAAATCATTTTATACTGCTTTCTACAGCAACACACTAATAGAGCATTACGTAATGTGAGGCTAGCCCTTTATACTCAGATATTTACTTCCAGCTGACTTTGCTCAAGGTTCAGGGAAAACAAAAAAGTGGTCTGTATTTGCTACAGCATATTAGAGGAGAAGCAGAAAACAGATCTTTCCACCTGTGCAGTCAAATAGCAAGTTCAGTCACCAGAACATTTTTACCAAGCACAACCACATTGCATACCTGCATATGCATTAGGAATAAAAATGAAAAAGATATTAAAATGTACTGTAGAGAAATCTACCTCTTCTTGGAGTTACAGCATAACTCCAAGAAGTAACTCTAAAGTTTATCTCCTAGGAAATAAAGAAACATCTTGTTTGTCCTTCTAGTTCCCTCCCTCTTTGCATGACAAACCCTTAACAGCGCAGTTACTGGGGTACAATTGTAATAGCAATAGCATGTAAGGTTGTAGCACAGTTAGAGGATAAGAATTAAAATGAACTTCTTAACATCATTCTCTCTAAACAGTTGTTTTTGGTGTCAGGTATAGAACAGACAAGTCCTTGAAGAGCTAGTTTTTACTTTCCTACTATTAATGGTAACTGAAGTTGGTGTTATTATTCCCCCTTGACAAATAGGGAGCAGGTCAGGAAAAAAGTGCAAGTCTAAAACAAACCATGTGAAATTAATCACTTTTCATTCCTGTGCATTGGCCTTTGGACCAAGCTTTAGATCTCTTGCTATTCAAAATTCTCACAAGAAACTGAAATTTTTAATTGTGTTGTTTCAGGCACTAGGACAGCAACGCATTTCAATTTGTTTCCTGTGTGTGCTTATGAGTACCAGCTAAGTTTAGTAACTAATTAGACTGGAGTCACAATTCCATTAGAGGTCTGGATCAGTAATTCACAAAGGAGGAAACAAAACATCTCTTGTTGAAAAAAATGTAGCTTTATTTAAAAGATTTTTAAGAGTTTGAACAGGAAGAAGTAATCCAGTAGCTCTACAAACCTCATTATACACTTCCATTTTTTAAGCCACAAAATAGGTCATGTTCAAATCAAGTAAAACCCCTGGCTGACAAGTATTTTAAATCTGCTGAGCTTTTGACACCAGAGTAACAGTAATCAAAGACCACAATGAAAATAATTAGTAGTTCCAATACTCATTTCTTCTCTTTATATTGAAATTGAACAGTTTCAGTATAAACACTACTTTCCATTGGTCTTAACAAAGCATACCAAATAGCTGCAGAAACAATCCTTCAACAAAGTACAACTACGGAAGGTCATTACCAAGGAAGGAGCAAGCAGTAACACAAGAGATTTGATGCCGCTATAAAAAGTCCAGCTTATTGGTATAGTACAAAGAATCTTATAATACCAAGAAAGCACAAGTACGCAGAGTTTCCTCAGAGAGGTGCATTTAGACACCAGAGGTATTCCACTATTGCATAATAGAAGGTTACAACTAAGGGTGAGGGGATAGGCAAAAGTATCAATACCTTTGAAAAACAGAAACAATTGAAGTATTAGCAGGAAGAAAAAAAATAACTTGGAAAGACTACGATAGTAACATAAGGATTAACCTACTGCAGGCCTTAGAAACTGCAAAAGCAGGTGAGTGTGGATCCCTGGCAAAATCTAATCAAGTGCTTAAATGTTTAAAAGTGAACCAAAATCTACAAGCAGCAAGAGCTTTGAAACTTCCACGAATGCTCAGAATCCCCCAGCTGTCTGACAAGAGGCACACAAATTCCAGGGTAAAACAATGCACCTTCTGCCTCAAAGGGAAAAAGCACTGGCTTTTCAGTCTTGTGCATTGAACTAGCTTGGTCAATGGGAAACAGATGAGGCAACAGGACAGTCCTGTAGCACTGGTCTTCTGCTTTGCAAGGCTCCCCATATTTCTTTACCTAGCAAGTCAGGAAGTGGACAGAAATCAGTGTACCCAGCCCTTATCCCATTTCACAACAGACAAGAACAGGTTGTCACTGCTCCTCTTCAATTTAAATACATACCTTCAGGTACTTTCATCAGCCTTTGCAAAGAAAGCAAAAGAGTCAATGTTCAGAGCCACTCCTGACTTAAACTGCCTTCCTTGACTGTGTAATTGTTGTTTGTGCTGTGCTTGGTATTAGGATTCACTGAGGCTTAACAGGCTTGTAAAAAGTGCCGTAAGAAAATTTTAAAAATAAAAAATGAACCTGCATGCGGATGAGTTTTGCCCAAGAGAAACACAGTGGCCTTGTATATCAGACAGAACTAAAGTTTCAGGTCATTTTGTATTCCTACAGTCTTCCCAAATTCCCATTTCACTTTTTCCTTAGTCTTAGAATCTATTTCAACGCATCTATTTGCCATATGCATTATCAGAGTTCAGCAACTGCTAGATGCAGACAAAGGGGGGAAAAATGCAAGTTTTCCAGAGGAGTAAATAACTCCGGAAATCTTTGTCTCAATATCTTTGTCCAGTATCTTTGTCTCAAGTCTTAGAGACTTGTTGAGTGACAAGGCATGGAGAACATTTTCCCCAGAAGCTTTTAACTGCAGCTTCAGAAGTGCAACAAAAAGAAACAAACAAACAAACAGTCACCATTGGGTAACTTTAGAACTTGCTTTCCTCAATCACATCTGAATATAAAGACTACTGCTTTTTCTATGTAATGCTGGTTCTATATAATGCTGGTTCCCTCCTAAAAACCCTCCCTGACCAACTGCCCAGCCCCAGAAGACTCCAGAAAACAAAACAAAACACAACCACAACAAAACAAAACACCAACTTGGGAATGGGGCAAGAAACTGAGTGCAAAAAATAATAATAATAAAAAATCAAATTCAAAATTCAATAGATGACCTATATTAACTACATTAATAAAAGCACAGCAACAAGAAAAATGTCACATCCCTAAACTTCAAAGACTTTAATACTTCATATTCTATGATACTATTTCTCCTCTCCCTTGCCCTATCATTCTCATCATAGTCACAGTACTACACAATTCCAAGGTTCACTTACCCTTTTTCTCCTTAGGCAATACAGAGGATTATAAAAATGACTATGAAGAAGAAAATTATGAGAAGTAGAAGGTTTTTGTGTTGAACAATGAAGAAGCAGAATAAATTCTTCTATACTTTGAATGACAATAATTCAAATGCTTTAATTAGCAACATGTTCCATCTAAAAATACATGTCAGGAAAAATAATGTATTAAAAAAGCATAGATATTAAGCAAGTAAGCACTCCTGCAGTATGCAATGAGATGGTTGACTTGGGAGGCTAATGAATTAGTATAAACAATTTAAATCTAATTTAATTTAACAATGTAGAGCATTTGTGCATTGCAAAGCAACAGATAGTCATTTGTTTATTCATTAAATCAAAGATAATATTGCTGATTACCCTTCCACGAATTATTTTACTGAAGAGGATAGCAAATAAATTTTATATTTAATCATAAAAGTTCATGGCTAGTCCCCAATCAAGCAAATGTAACCAATGAAGGATACCAGTGAATGTAATATAAACCAGCTGTAGTTTAAGACATGTTATACAGTAAAAATAGTTTATCAGATTTTAACACTCAGTGAACAACTGTTTTTACAGAAAATTAATATTTTAAGTTTACTTTTTATTTCTATGAAACACACACCATGTTCCTAAAACAGCACAACTTACTATTCATAATATTTAAATGTGTTAGGATTGTACATTGAGAATGCCAAGTATTTGGTACTATGGAAATACTAAAGATGATCAAACCCCACTATTTTACAGAAATTTATGAACTTGCCTCAAAAGTGTTACCGGTGATATCAAATTCTGGTGGAACAAAGGCACCCTCTGGATCATCTTTGAAAGGAAAAGGAAATTATTAGATTAGAAATTAATAGTTGTATTTTAAAAAAAATACTAATTTAATTATACAAGTTTAAAGGCACGTTCTTATCTGATATGAAAGAAACTATATTTAGCAGTACATTGGTTCACTCATATCTGATCTACAAAGAACTTGTCATTCATGTTTCTAGTACCATAAGTAAAATAAAGTGCCCTTTTCAAACTGTCTGTCAGAAGACACTATACTTTTTCCTGCTAAGAAAAAAAGCAGACAACACCCCCAAAGGAATACATTTACCATACCTAGCCATTTCTTGCATGCCTTCAGATGTTTATGCTTGGAACAAGTTACCAGCTTGTGTGGCTCAGCTGTGGCTTGCAAGTTTGGTTTGGTTAATAGGACATCTCCATCTGCTAGTTTCTACTGCAGACTTGTGAAATGAGGGTTCAAGCAGCAAAAAGCAATCTGAACAGCTAATTGCCTTATTGTCTTCTTTTCTATGGGCCAACTCAGAACCTTGACTTTTTTTTTATTTTGTGTGTGTGTGTGTGTGTGTGTGTGTGTGTGTGTGTGTTAATTACATTAACAGTTGGAGGAAACAAATCCCCCATTTGTGTGTTGCCTAGCAGAGAACTGAGCTACTGCAGCAGTCACTGCTGACTGAAGAGACAGATGGAAGAAACTTCCTTCGTAAGAGAAACTGATGTTACATGCATACTTGGACGCAGCAGCAATGTCCACACACTATGTGGACATCGCATGAACCCAGTCAAAATCACTAAGGAATTAAAAAAGCGCATGACTGAAAACAACTTTGTGTCTGTATTTCAGAAGTATAATGCAAAACTCACATTGTGAGGACAGTAAGCTCAAGAAACATGGTAGAGGACTTGTTCTACATCTTTATATGTTGCAGCTACCTTTTCTCCCTTCTTTCCAGAGAACAGTTTAAAAGCTGTAAAACTATACAGTTTTTAACCACTGGTAAAACTCGCTGTATTTTTTTAATATAAAGTTTAAAACGGAGATTTGTCTGATTTGAATAGACAAGAAGATATCAGAGCCCTTGGCAGAACATGCTATTGGATGTTTGTCGCTTTCCTTAGCGCCACAGAACCTGCAGAAAGCAGAACTCTGCAAAGGCAGAGGTGACAGGCTGCTCATTTTCTTGTGTTGGCAAGCAAGTCCAGAGGTTATCATTTTCTTCTGGAAAATGAAATGCATAAGCAGAAACTATGAGGAAGCAAAAAAGACAACTTCCAGAAGGGCCCATCGAGCAAACTGTAATCATAACAAGATTTGAGGGAAAGAGAAAAACCCAAGGGCATGGGGGAGGACGAGAATACAATATACACAAATTTTTGCATTCCTAGGAAAAACACAACTTTCTTTAAACAGAACTAAAAGTCATTAGAAACTAACATGACTTAAGAGAACAAAATTTTTGTACATCATTTGCTTTCCATAGGAATTCTCATAATCCCACATATTTTAAATACTTGAATAGGGCAAATTCCTGTATCATTTTTTGCCAGCTATTCAATTAGAATAAAACACAAATGAATTGATTTTTTTTCTCCTTTCCAAGCTGTAAGCAAAAAAAATCTTAGATTAGGGCGTTTTTCACCCATTAGATTTAACCCATTCAACAAGCCTTTTGTATGCCCTTATGAATACAAAGCCTACCCCTCCACCAAATTTCAAGTTATGATGAGCTCCTTAAACCAAAGGAAATTAATTCCATGCTACCCTTTTAATGTGGAACTAAAAGTTGACTCAAATATATTTGAGTAACCTAACTGCAACACAAATGCCACAGTAATTATGAAAAAGATCTTTAACTTTATGAACAGCATTTTGTTACATGCTTACTTGAAATACAATATTTAACTCTAAAGAATGTAACTAGTATTCATGTTGCAAAGTTATCTTATCCCTTTTTTCTAATGTGATCTATTTATTTTTACTAAAAAAACTAAACACTTAGATTTAAAAATAAGTTAGATTAAAGAAAACATAATAAATACCTGAATCGAGTATGCATGGTCTAGAACAGTTCTTCTAAATGTAAGCTAGCATAATTTTAAAAAGACTACAAAATAAGAGCTTCTTTTGTTTGTTTGTTTCACAACATTCCTAGTGGGCTCAAGATGTTTGAGATGGGTCATGTGAAATTTGAAAAACAATATGGACTTTTCTGTCTACACCAAAATCAGAGGTCATATTTGAAGTTAAGCCTTCCCCCCCCCCCCCCCCCCCTTAAGGGAGATTAATTAATCTCTTACCATACCTGAAGATCTTACATGCTACTGCTTAGTGGTATTTAGCACATTAAAATAATTCCTCAGTCACTCACTAACCTTGTTGAATCAAAAATCACAACTTAAAAATATTCCTCATGCAAGAGAATTTTCCTTTCTGGCAGCAAACATCACTAAAATTCCCCATCCTCTATGGCCACAACCGTCAAGATACACTGAATGTCAGATTTTTCCAGAAATACAACACAACCATGAAATGAAAAGAACTGGAAGATGCAAAACCAAGAATGTGCTTTGCAAAAGTAAAGACATGGGCACCCAGATACAGCAATACATAATCAGTGTTCAAAACAGAATACTGGATACATGTTTTAAAATAACTGGGAAGAGTCTTCTAATCAAGCTCATAAAAGCCTATCAATCACAAAGCTAAGCATGTAATTTCATACTATATTAACCTATTTTATTTTTTTTTTTTCTTTATTTTAATTACGAGTCTTAAGAATAAAATGTAATGCTTTACTACAGCCTCTCAGAATTAGTTTCCATAGTTTTAAAACAAATTGCCTGGAAACACAAATACTTACCACTGAGTTGTTCCATGAAGCATACATTGCCATTGGTGTTAAAAGCCAGTGTGTCAGGAGTGATGCAGAGTGTCTGGAAGATTGCAGAATGGGCAATGCTCTTCAGAGAATGGCAACACTCCAGGCAGATTGCCCAAATATCTTGCTCCGTAAGACAGCTATCCCGCAGTGACAAAATATCAGCAAGGGACACATTCTCCTGCCAAGATAAAAATTCATAAGTTACTCCGCATTTCATGACATTACTTTGCGTATCATAGATTACATTTGACACAATTGGCTACAAGTAATGTTTCCAGCAACTTCTCAGACTTTCTAGGACACCAATTAACACCCTGAGAACACAAAGCCCATGATGTTGCTCTTACAGTTCATCTCTAAGAGGCATACTTAACCTGAACAAAGGTATCACAGTATGTTAACATCAAAAAGAGACTTACTAAGGGAGTTACATAAACACCGCATCAAAGTTATGGAAATACACCATTCAGAGGTAAAAGCAGTGAGACTAAACCAAACATTTTGTTTAACCCATTTCTCCCTTAAGTTCTCCCAGGTGCCCTTGGATACACTACTTTTAAAATTTTCTTCACAGCAGTTTTCCCTAACAGTGAACAAGTACCCTATAAACTGGCCTGTCTTAAAAATGATGCTGTTGTGAAGTTTAATGGTGTAGACCATTTAATAAAGCCTCAAAAGTCAAAATTCCCGTAGGAAAAGTGCTCTTTGACTTAAAATATAAATATTTTAGTTGTCCGAGACTTCTCCATTATTCCCAATGCTCTTGTGATCAAAACAGTATACAGACTTAGTTTCTAAATTACTACCTGAACCTGTATCTCAGCTTCCTTTGACCATTTCATTACAGCAAGTCTACAAAAAGTTTGTTTCCAAATAATAATAATAATAATAAAGCAGCTCAAGTGTAGCTCTTCTGCTCAAGACTTTCAGAAGTAATGCTTTGCTCAAAGCAGCTGGACATTTTTTGTCCATTTTCAGAATACTAATATATTACCTGTAGTAATGTATAAATGGATAAAGCATACAAACAACCAAAACGCCAATTCCATCAGTAAAGAAAAATAAGCAAACAGAAAAATGGAAATATCTACAGAAGCTACTTAGTACCAAAGCTATACCATTATTAACTATAAGTTATATCTCATTAATTTATAAATAGTAATCAAGATTAAAGACTATACTTCTGAATGATAAGTATATATTGAATTGAGGTCATAGATGCTCATTACTTAGAACACAGAAAATAAACTCTGTCTTTGTCAGCAAAATAGCACATCAGATATTCTACAGTTCTGAAATGGAAACTGAGTGGTAGTGGTTTAAAGTTTTAATCCTGGGGAGGAAACTTGAAAAATACAGTTATAACTTATGTACCTCATTACTGGACAATATCAATAAGATCTGGACTACCATTTACAGATGGGGAAACAGTTTGTTGGTATGTCTTTTGGAGAATGAAATACTACATTCACCACATTCTTTAAACAAAAGCCAATCCTCAGTCCAAGATTTTGGTTTTCAGTCTAAAGTACGATACTAAATATTCATGAGAAAAAAAAAAAAGTTAGGAAATAAATCACGCTTACTATTATTTGGGAACCTTAACTTCTAGATTCAATACTGTAATTTTTGCCAGCCTACAGGTGGATTTATTCACTAATGGCAGTTATTATCACAATGCTTTCAAGCACTAATCACAGACCCTCAACCCTCAGAGTTCAGTCCTATATAACAAGGAACAGCAAAAACTCATAGTTCGGGTATGTGAAAAAACAGATCTCATTTTCTCTGTGCTATGCTCAGAACCTTATGTGCAATGCTGCCATCAGATTTTGAGGAAGTTTTTGCACATCTTTATGGGGAACTTCTGTCAAGCATGAAGGTGGCACAGAGGTTCTTATATCTGAAAACATAAACACTTGACAAGGAGCTGGACCACACGTCATAAGGCTTTGATGTTGATCAAGCTGATAGGATGAGGATAGGCTTGGGACAGGATGACAAACTGATTATTATAACTTCAGGGAAAAAAAATCTGATCAAAGCAATGAACCTGTAATTATTTTAATTTTTTAATGTTTCTAGGATCATCCAAGCTGGATACCTAGGTGACATGATGGCATTTGCCAAAACTGCAATGAATATTTTTGAACCTTGATTAATGAAACATGAGTCTCAGCTGTGCATATGGACAAGAAAGGCTTAATTTAGAGATATAATAATAAATACCTAACGACTGCAAACTTTAAGACAGCCTCAATGTCAAGCTGCAGTCACGATCAGGACTTGATGGAATTCCTTTTGAGTCAAGCTTTGAGGCTGAGTTGATATCTACTACTGATATCAATACCAGTATTGATATCTGTAGTTTAAACATACAAAATCATGTTTGTTTTGGGGTTATTTTGGGACTAAATGAAAGATGATGATCTCATGTCAAACAAATTTATCTTCCTTTCAGGGAAAGAGAAAGTTAGGTAAAACAAAACAAAGCAATAAAGAAAGCTGAGCTCATGTTCAGTGGCTTTCATCAGCAATGGATGTACGGGTGTAAAAAAAAAGAAAAAAAAAAAACAAACACCAGCCAACCAACCAAAAAGAACAAAGCAAAGCAAAACAACAAAAAGGCCAACAACCACTCAAGAAACCTTCCTCCTCCTAAGGAGGAAGGTTTCAGGACATGAAGTTATTTATTTTATGGAAACTGTATTTCTCAAATGGCCACAGTATTTTGATCTTGAAAGCTGCTATTGCAGCAAAGCAACACCTTTTTAGGGAATTAAGGATTGAAAATACTGAGACATGTATTTGCTTTAAGAGTGTAATATGGCACTTTCTGGCAAGCTGAAGCTTCTGGAAAGCCATGGCTGCAACATTTTGGTCCACTGAAGATTTAAAGGAAAACTAGAGTCTTTGTTACATAGAGACAGAAGGCAAAAGCCTTCTCACTTGTCTCATGATCAGCAAAAGATACCTGAAAAAGCCATTTACTGTTACTTTTACTATGAAAAGTTAGCTGTTCAGACAATATTTTAATTACTCCCTTTAGATTTCAGTTTTCCCTTGTATTTTCTTCAAAAAGTATAAAACTTGGTTTAGTAGTATATGTAATTAAGCAGAGAATGGAAGAAGAGAAAAATTAATCGGCCACATACAGCTTCTTAAAAAAATAAAATGAAACATCAAGGAGTTTTAGACCAAGAAAGTCCCAGTAAACAAATATAAATATACCATTACCCTCTATTTCCTATTCATTGGCTCAGGCAGCATCCAGCTTCACATGCTGGCTGCTATAAACCACGTACATCACAAACTGGCCTCACCACATAAGGCAATGAGAAGCACAGGCTTCCCTCAGTGACTAAGCATCTAAGAAGTAGGTATCTCAGCATTCACATCTTTCTGGCATCTTTTTGTCACAGTTCACACAAACTTCAAAACAATCTACTCCAGAGTCATGGATAATATGGCAAACATCATTCACTACATTCATCAGATTTGAAGAAGGTCACGTTCGTTCTCTCAACAAGAATATTGAAAATATTCCTGTGCCTGGAGTAACTAAACAGAAGGGGCTAGTGGGAATTTTAATCAAAGTATATGTTAAGCAGGTGAGAGACATGGGCTCAGGTCTTCCTCCTACAGAAGGAAGATTTGACCCTCAGCCTTCTCCCATCCTGAGCAAATACTCAGTATTTGTATTAAAGTATTTAAGCTGATGTGTAAAGAGGAGGCCACTGCCACCTACCTTCTATACTTTGCATGGGCCAGTCTGAGAGGGCCTGCTACACTAAGTACTACAGACGATGAAGGAAGAGTACACATTTGACTAATAAAAATGAGCTCTGGATCAAGACTAGAAAAGTCAGTTCAGTTAATACCAGAAGGGTGAAATTGCTGAGCCATTAGATGGCTTATGGAGGTTGGAAGGGACTTCTCATTTTCAAACACCTCTAAATCCTGATTCAGCTGGGGTTCTTGAAACACCAAATAAGCAAGACTACAAGAGCTGGTCTGGGGAAGAAGCAACTCACATACGGTTCTCCAAACTTTGACTTCAGAGTTTACACAACTTACCATTTCATCCAAACATTCACTGAGGGGTAAGGAACACATCATTGTGGAAGCAAGCAGGAGCAAAAAAAATCAAGCGCAAAACCAAATATGTCCAGATAAATTTGATTACAGAACCAGGTTTAGCTACAGGTTGTCACAATAAAGATATAACATCTTTTTTATTCTAACCTTTTTTCTCCTACAAAGGCTTTTTTACACAGGGCAATAAGAAATGGCTGTATGAATGTCAAGCTGGTGGCCACTGGAAATACTTTTGCCCATATAAAAAATTACCCTTTATTATGTACTATAAGGAAACACTTCACAACTGCAGAGCTACCCCACAGCCACAACAGGGATTACGGGGCACCCCATCCTGGAGGACCATGACTTTGCCGTTGTGTGCAGAAGGCGGATGGGTATGGACCAAGCCCAGCTGTGCTCACCGGGCAGGTGGGAGCCGCGAGGGGCACAGCAGCACTGAAAGCCGTGTCAGCGGGGCCGGGCTGCAGTGCCCCGCCGTGGGGCTGCCCCCACCCTGCCGCACTCACCTCGTCCTCCAGCAGCGTCGGCAGAGGCTCGAAGTCGTAGCAGGTCACCTCCTCCTCCTCCTCCTCATAAAACCCATCCTCCGCAGCGCCCACGGCCTCCATTCCGCCCGGGGAGGGAGCACACAGGCTTCACCTCCTCAGCCCCGCCACGCACCCAGAGCACGGCCCCCGCCGTGGCACATCCCCACACCCGCCTGCGGGCTGCCCCCAGCAGCGACCCCCGCAGCGCCGCGCCCTCCCGCTTTAACCCCTTCTCCTCCCGGCGGGGCCCGGCCGCGGGGCGCCCCCTGCCTCTCCCGGCGGCCGGCTGCCGCCGCCCGCCTAAGCCCTCGGCTGGGGCAGCGCTGCCATGGCAACGCGGCCCGCCGCCGCCTCACTGCGGCGGCTCCCGCCCGTCTTGCGGCGGCGCCCGCCTCGCCCTCCGCCCCGCCGCGGTCTGGGACGACACCGGGGACCGGCCGCTGATGCTGGAGCCCCGTCCTCCGCGGTTGCGGCGAGCTCCCGGAGACAGGGCGGCGGCGTCGCGCTGGGCCCTGAGGGGCGCGCTCGCCGCAGTGCCCACTGCGGCCGCCCGGGGCGAGCGGGTGCCGGGACCGGTCCCCGGAGGGAGGACGAGGGGCCGGGGCGACGGCGTTGCCTGGAGGCCAGGGTGTTTACAGCCGGTGTGGCCCTGGAGTTTCCTCGGCAGAGCGGTTTCCTCGCCTCACGGGCGCCTCGGGCGTGCTGAAGGCCCTGCGTGCCCCCCGTGCCTCGCATCCTCCCCTCACAGGCAGCTAAATAAATGGGATTTTTCAAACTGATTACCGACTTTATTTTCATTAGCCCTGACATTTTGTTGCTATCTACAGGACTTGGAGCATCTAAAATAACTTTATTAATACTCCCTTTGAAATTGAAGCTTCACGATCAAGATTTCCCTCCAAAGTACCACGTGAACGTGTGCATGTTTTTGTTTCAGGTAACCCCTATTATAAACCACAAATGGTATCATGTAAACAGCACATAGCTAGTCCCATTTCTGTGTGGGAAGAGGAATCCAGCAGTCTGTAAGACAGGTCTCTGCATGTACTCTGTCAAGCTGTGAGCAGCAGAACCCTGATTTAGCCTTGGCCACACTGCGATCTCGCTTCTCCATTGTGACCAGCAAGGCAGACATAAGGGACTGTTTTCTTCTGTAATTAAGTTTCACAATTATGGGTACAGAGAAAATAACAGTACCATTTTCATTATTCTTGTTTCCTGTATTCCTATAATTTTATGTCAAAATAGAGTATGTTAATGGATTAATCTGTGCACAGTGTATCAAACAAAGCAAGGGTTTTGTATTCGATCTTGTATGTAATACTCTTGAAAAGATTAATATTCAAACTATTAAACTATACATTAACAAACACTGTGAAGCTAACAAAATACTTTGATTAACTGTGCCATAAAATTCATCCTGCAGCAGTTGTAAGATTTCACCCAATTAGATATTAATTGGATACATTCCATGCTACAGCATGCTACTTAGAAAAAAACACCACAACAAACCCAAGCAGATTGGAATCTTCCACGTATATACTGTCTTCCTCTAACATGTTGAAATAAAATGATGTGGACAAAATGTTCCTTATGATTACGTAAGTCTGTAATGCATATATATATTTAAAACTTAATAACTTGGGCTTTTAATTGTGAACAAATATTAGAGCATGGGAAACAGGAAGTGCCTGTTGCTTCTGAAAATAAACCCCAATCTGATCCCAGGAACACTATTATTTTACTTAAAAAATGTTTCTTAAAATGTACTTCAGCACCATATTTGTTCATATGGTTTCTTTGGGCAGTGTGATCTTCCCAGGAAGAATCCCAGATTCCGGACCCTTGTGGGCTGGGGTCTTAACTGCACTGTAAAGAAAACCACAAGATTAAAGAGCTCTCTCCGTTGCGTAAATTGGATCTATGATCCACACTCAGCCATAAATACCTCTTACATCAGCACTCCATTGCAATCACCACTTGAGCATTCATAAACATTTCTGTAAAATGATACTTTAAGTCAAACACGGGCTGTGCATAGAAATTCTTATGCTTTTTTATTTTATTTTTTTATTTTTTATTTTTGAAAGATCAGTTTTTGTTTTTGTAAAGAAAGAGAAATTCACCTGCTAAAAGCAATGATTAATTGAGTGGTAGGGCATTGCCCTGTAAGGTTACCAGACTCATGTGGTAGACAGCAAGTTGAATATGAGCCAGCAGTGTGCCCTGGCAGCCAGGAGGGCCAACCGTGTCCTGCGGTGCATCAAGCACGGCATCGCTAGTAGGTCAAGGGAGGTGATTGTCCCGCTCTACTCTGCGCTGGTGCGGCCTCACCTCGAGTACTGTGTGCAGTTCTGGGCACCACAGTATAAAAAGGACATGAAACTGTTGGAGAATGTCCAGAGGAGGGCTACGAAGATGGTGATAGGCCTGGAGGGGAAGACGTACGAAGAACGGCTGAGGTCACTGGGCCTGTTCAGCCTGGAGAAGAGGAGGCTGAGAGGAGACCTCATCACAGTCTACAACTTCCTCGTAAGGGGGTGTCGAGAGGCAGGTGACCTTTTCTCCATTAACACCAGTGACAGGACCCGCGGGAACGGGGTTAAGCTGAGGCAGGGGAAATTTAGGCTTGACATCAGAAGGGGGTTCTTCACAGAGAGGGTGGTTGCACACTGGAACAGGCTCCCCAGGGAAGTTGTCACTGCACCGAGCCTGTCTGAATTTAAGAAGAGATTGGACTGTGCACTTAGTCACATGGTCTGAACTTTTGGGTAGACCTGTGCGGTGTCAAGAGTTGGACTTGATGATCCTTAAGGGTCCCTTCCAACTCAGAATATTCTATGATTCTACGATTCTATGTTCAGACACCTGTCCTGTGTTATTTGGACTTGGGGCTTGAAACCAGGCTTCGGTAGTTTTTGCCAGCGCAAGTGACCGACTGTATCCAAATGATTTGAGATGCTTGTGACTTGTCTTCTGGTTGCCCTGGTTAACGTACTTGCCTTAATGAAGACTATTTATACCAAGTGGAATATATACAAAGTGGAAAGCAAAATGAAATGAGCATAGAGGGAGCGGAAGAGACCGTACTCCAGGTACTAAAATATACAGAATTGCTCTGTGAAACAAAAGCTGTAGGGAGCTCAGCCTTATCACAAGCGCCTTGACAGGCAGGCCAGGACAGTTACTGGAACTGATACGGTTTGGTAGATTTTTCCAGAAAAGTTGCTACGATAATTCTCGACTCTCATCAGTAGTTCTATTGTTTTGTTTTCCTCCTTGGTCTCATGGTTGAGGCAGCTGTCAGAAAAGTCAGTGTAACTTGTTTGATACATTAATCTAACCAAGTTCTCATACTAGAATATTTTTTCTTATTAACATCTGCAATTAATCATGGCCCATGGGAATTGTTGGAGGATATGCAACACTACACAGTTCAACATGAGATTAAATAAATAAATAAAAAATAATAAAAGCAAACACGTAGATGAAGCTGTTGGTTTGTCTGGGGTTATATTTTCCTTTCTTTTCTTCCCACAGAACTTTTCTTCCCACTTAAGAACTTAAAGTTCTTAAGAGTCCTTTATACATTAGCAGTAGGCATTGTTTGAATGATGTTTTGATGGATACTTTTGATTAAGAGTATCTGTGGAAATAATCTTCTGAGTTTAAGGTTAGCTGAACATGCAATTGAATGTCACATTAAAAAGAGAAATCTATAGCACATCAGTCACGTTCTCAAAGGTGAGTGTTCTCAAAAGGCAGAAATAAAAACATTATTTTCCACTAATAATATAGGCTGAAAAGAAATAAGAATGTCATCATAGATTAAAGGAACCAGAGAGAGGTTTTATTGCCCTGTGATCAGATTTTGAATATGAACTGGGATCTCTTTAATAATAGGGATCAGAGATCACAATTATTAGAGATTTTGACTTCTTAATAATAGATTAGAGATGAAAAATTATTAAATGAAGGTTAAGCTAAGCTATTATACATGAGAAACCACTTGATGAAAAAGTCATTGAATCAACATGAAGTTTTGTGTCTTAGACTTGACGTATAATCAAAGACAATATAGAGGGACTGAATAAAATATGTGTGATTTCAGTTTTCTCATATGCTCCCTGTATCAAATTTGTAGTAAATGCGTTAGAGTTAGGGCAGTTTGTACTTTCCACATAAGCAAGGTTTGCAGCAGAATGGCTGACTTGATTTCTGTCTTTGGCAGCATTCAATAGCAGATGTCAAGAAAAAAGTGTATGAACAAGTAGCTGTATACTTATGCCCTTCCAGCAAAGTCAGCCTCCAAAGAGTCACGTTTTAGATATCCCCTAAGCCAGTGATAGTGTCTATTGGTTTAAGAGGCCTAGAATATTTTTCTTTAATGAATTTGTTCATTCACTTTTTGAGTTTGAATTGTTTTACTATCCACCATGTCCTACTGCAAAATTCCTCTGCACAATGCATGAAGTGAACTCTTTGTTTCATTTGAGGCCCCCAATTACTTGTGTTGGAAAAGGCCATGGTGGATAGATTCCCTATTTATCATCTGTTTATCAATTCATGATGCTACACAGCTGTCCTATCTCCCTTGTTATATCTTTTAAGGTTGAAAGGTCCTGTTCTTGTTGCTCGTTGACAGAATAGAAATTATTCAATGACTTTGATCATGCACTTCACAGTACTTTTTATAATTGTGTCATTATGTAATAAAAATTTTTGGAAGAGAAGTTTGAAACCTGAATGAATAAATGAATGAATGAGTGAATGTATCAAAGAAAGAATTGATAACTAAATGAAAGAAATAATGACTTGACAGCTTTTTTTTTTTTTTTTTTAAATAATTAATTAACAACTTGTGAACCTAAAGGAAATATTTCCCTTAACCATGATTTACTGATTTAGTTATGCCCTTTATTTCCACATATCTGGATTCATGATATTGACCAAAAATAATTCAGCAGGCATTAGTCACTGAGAATACAGTGATGGAAATTCAGAGGGTGACTGCCAACATCTCTCATCTGTCTCTGTAATGTAATCTAAATACAAGTTACAGGAGAAAGGAAATTGTATAGGGTACTACTGTTATACCACTTTGTGCTACTGTTGATGCCTTTCATGTTCCTTTGTAGGCTTTTCCTTTTCATTATAGCACTTTGGTTATTCTTCTTTATAGATTATATAATCATAATTGACTATTAAAATTTTGGAGTACCAGCCCTGTAGATGAAAGGTACACATTTGTTACACTATAATTAGATTGTGCATTCTCCTTCTAAGAGTTTTTATTTAATGGTAGTTTGCCTGAAGGCTCTCATTTTAATTTAGTTTGGGTGAAACTGTGGGAACTGAAGGATTGCAGTATAAAGAATTGGTTCTTCTGTGTGTATGACATATTCTTTTCAATTGTTTGGTTTTTGTTAATCAGAGATTGCTTTAATGCCATGGGCTTTCATACTTTTAGTCTATGAAACTACTGTTCTTCCTTTAGCAGTTATATATATTTCAAGGCAGGGAAAAGTTTTCTGCCAATTGCCAGCTGCTGCTGTCTTTATGCCAACAGTAAGAAAGCATTATAATAAAAAGGAAATTATGTGTTGCTTGCTACTGAAAAACCTGAAAGTATTCAGAGATGAAGACACTGCAATTTTTAAACCAGCCCCATTGCTGCTACTAATTCGATATGGGCGTAAATCTGCTTCTTGAAGTGGCAGGTTAGTATGTATTCCAAGTACTTCAGAATCTTAGAAGGGCAATAGGGATGTGTTATTTTACATTTCTGAATACAAATCTTCCAATATACCTGAAGAGGATTGGCAAATTATACGCATAGGCTGCATACTGTATGGGGAAAACCATATGGAGGCATTCCCTCTTCATGGGGTTGAATGGAAATGTAAACTTCAAAAGAATTAAGTATAGTCTTTGGTCATTATAAGCACCTGTCACATTATTCTTTTCAGAAATATTTCAAACTACATTACTCCTACCTGTTAAGAATCTCCTGATTTCCAGCTTCCATTAATACTAATTTGGTTTTGCTCCAAGATTACCTTTTAGCTTTTAATCTCAGTTCCTATTTCTTTCCAGATTACATTACGTATATGTCTATTCTGTTGCCTTTGACTTTGTTTTCCTTTTTTCCTAATAGTGCATTTTTGTAAACCTGTGTTCTAGTCATGATTGCTTTCCTACTGCACTATACTTTTGTAGTCCTTATAATACTGATAAACTTAATTTCATGATTTCCTCAGGTCTGGAGATCTGATCTTTTCAGTGGAATCATCTTCCATATACCTCCTTGTTGTATGTGAGTATATTTCCTTATGGAGACTTGTGCAATTTTTTCATCTTCATGATTTTCTGACATGTTCACTGCCTAAAGACTGTGATTTAATTATGTCTTCTCTGAATAGCAGTTTCATTTGCCCTCATATGGAAGACTATCAAAGGATTATTCTCTCTTCTCCGCAGGACATCTTTCAATCACCTAGTATGTTCACCTAATACAAACTGCAACTGCATCTCTTACTGCTGCATTCTTCTTCCTATGAACTCTACTAGATGGCACTACCAGGCATAGGTGGCAGGCATAGTTAATGCACTTTGCATTTAGGCATCTCCACTTTCTATGTCATACTTTAAATATCCTTTGATGTTGTAGTCGGATATTACTTTCCCACACCAGTTGGAACACAGAGAAAGACAGCAGAAGCAAATATGTAATTTGGCCCCCTCTGAAGTCAGTAGCAAAATTGTAATGGCATAATTTTATTTGAAAAGATATCATTGAGATGCAGGGTCAAATGTTGGAATTGATTTACTTGTATGCAAATGGGAATATAACCCAGTAGTGGTCCAGTAAGCAAACACAGCTTTTCTTCATTGGAAAACTACAACTAGGAGCTATGAGTCCAAAATCTATGCAGTGCTAAGTCTGGTATTTGGGAATTTGTCTCGTCTCATTAATTACATTAGATTACTAGATTTGTCATTTGCAGTATCTATCCAGAAATGCATGCATGTGTATACACACATGTATTCATATGGAGAGACTGAAAATGGGATTCTTTCTTTTGTTATCGGTCTGGAGTGTTAAGTAACTTCCTTTGTCTCTGGGTCCTAGTACATCCCAGGTATTCCCACAGTAGGTTTGAATGGCAAGGTGGAGTCTGCTTTGCTTGTTTTATAAGGTAAAGTGAGGCATCATGAAAATAAATCACTTCCAACATTACTCAGGAGACTTATGTCAACTGGAAACTTCAGCCATTAACCAGGAGAGCCAAATTTACCCTATAACTGCAACATATTCTGCAATTGATTCTGAATTACTTTAGTTTTGACATTATAACATTGTTTTCATAAACCAACACTGTCTTTATAGTACCTATTGGTCCCTTGCTCTTTTAATTCATTTTGGTAGTGCTCATTTGAAAACAATAGAAAAAGTTATGCAGAAGATCATTTAAAAAAGATAACGTGCATAATAAAGTCTAATATAATGCCTGTGGCAACTTCACACTGGAAAATAAACGGCAAGGTTGTACTAGCCATCCTTATGAGAAACACCTCATAATAATTAACAATGTGTAGGCAGAGTTCTAAGCCCGGGATTGCTTATAATTCTGACATTTGTCTATATCCTTAAGCTTTCCTTTACAGATTTATGAGATCATTATGACCTGCTCATAATGAACACTGATGAGACAGTCTCCTATCCATTGGACAGTGAATCAAACTGCGTTGTTTAAATACTTCCTGAAGTTAATGAATCATCAGGAAGAGTCCACCCCAAAGACCTAATGTTTCCCAAGCAAGCCAGCTGGTGTCCTCAACACCTAATATGAAATCCAAGAGTGTTCTATTCCTTTCCCCAGAGACATGTCCATGTTATTCTGGGAATCTTTCTCAATAAAACATGAAGACGGACTGGAACATAAATGTCACAATTACTTGCAACAGTATATACAACATATAGAAATATACAACATTTCAAAATGAATCTGCCTGATTTACTGTGACTATTTCTTTCCAATGATGATTTAGCTACTGTGTTTTGTGCTTGTGTTATTGCCTTTCCTTCTTAGTGATAGTGAAGTGGGAAGGCATTCACGAATTCCACCTGTGCAAGACAAGACAACCCAAACCTCCTGGAAGGCTACCCCATACAGGTCCACCACAAACAAACAAAACAAAACTTTTCTCCATTCTTACCTTAGCAAAACAACTGTTCTCTATGGACAGCTAAGGGTTGCTGTGCTCCAGTATGAAGATCTCAGGAGCTGAGATCAGACTGTTCTTGGCAGAAAGCCCTGTATTATCTTACTTTGTGCCTGAGTTTGATTAGAATGAGTCTGTTCACAATCAATTTCAGATCACAATGCTGAACTCGAATTTTTTGTCAAGCCCTTCAATCAGTAGTAAAGATAACTGAAAACTTTCAAAGGTATAGATCATCCAATAAAGACACTTGACCTCCCAAGAAGTGAAGAGCAGTGTTTTTTAAATGCAAAGTAAGGCAAATCTCATACAGAGTCTCAGCAAATGTTTGCTGAAAGACACAGCAGGAACCATAGTAAAGCTATTAAAAATGTAGATTTAATTTCCAAAATAGTTCCAGAGAGATTTTTATTTTTCATATGAGAGTCACAACCATACAGAAAATTGCAATTGCTAAGGTTGACCTCTGTTATGATAGCTTGAAAATGGTGTAAATAGAATTCTCTCCTGGCAGATTGAAGAAGCATTCCTACTACTCAAGCAGGCTTTGAGTTTGAACCACAGTGCCACACATAGGTGAGTGCTCTTTTTGCATTCAGTCCGAGAAAAAAAACAAAACAGTTACTTCTAGTGACCTTAAATTAAGACTCTTCTCCAACTCAGTTCAGCTATTACACTGAAAAAAATCAATTATTCACACTACCTGAGACTCCATTTTGTAATTGGTGCCTAGATAATTTGCTGATGGATGCATTAGTAATATCTATGTACAATGCCACCAGGGACTCCACTATGATGGGAAATCCTCCTTTGAGGAGAAGCAGTCAATACCCAGAATCCACCCATAAAACTTATAAATAAAAGCAGACAACATAGTTGAGACTAAATCTTGGTCCTTGCATATGCAGACCAGAAAGAGGAGAGAAACTCTTACTGAGAAAGCTCATCAGCCCCTGGGAGAAAGCCTCAGCATTTCAATGAAATAGAACCTGAAAAACTGAGCAGCAGTCTGACTGCAGGACTGCAGATTTTTAGACTTCCTTGTCTTTTTCAGAACTAATTTGAGGACAGAGGTGACTGATTTGCAAAACTACTAAAGACATGATCATTAGCTGTATGATAGTGGAGCTCAAAACAGTGTTTAATGAACCAGGAAGAAAGATAAATTGCTGAGTTCAGCTCGAAGTCTATAGTAACTACAGCGAGTATGTGTTTGAAACATTTATCAATCATTAGGGATTGTCACTTACGTTCTGGATGAAGCCAATGCTATCCTGGCCATCATAAAATCCATGAACTGCAGTACATGTCACCAGAATTTGAAAATCCAAACAAATCAACTGGGCAAAACTCTCTTTCAACCTGTTAGAAATATTGATTCATCTGGATCTATAATGTTATTAAATTTTCATTCTTAGTAAAGACAGATTATTTATATTAAGAAAAAAAAAAAAAAAAGGTTGCGTACAGTACCTGAATATCCTATAGAGAAACTCTCATAGCACACAAGGAAAAGCAGAAGAGATTATACTATACAAGGTTGTATCATTGCCTCCATTCAGTGTATTGTAGGATTCCCCTGCTATCATGGAAGTTTTGGTCTCTGTCTTGGTTTCTCCATGGGCACCTCTTTAAAGAGGCAGGAAAGAATCAGCTACTCACATCTTAGAGACGACACATCCCTGTTTTATTCTGTCTCACAAGGATAGGTAAATTATTTCAATTAATTTTCTTGAAATTAAACAATATTATTTCATACAATCATAGCCAGAAAAAAATGGTTAAAATAAAAATAAGAAGTACCTTCATGCAAACTTCTCCCCTAATTTGACTTTCCTATTCCTGGCCCTTCCCTAGCATTCCTCACTACTGCATGGAATAAGGGTGAAACTCTTCATGACTTCTCTCTGAATACCCTTTTAAAGGCTCTTCCACTTTTTTTTTTGTGTGTGTGTGTGTGTGAAGAAGAAACTTCAGGTGGTAGGTACAGAACCACAACAGGAACATCTAACCCATCAAATATTCATATGGCAAACAAACTATGGCAGAGGCAATACTGTGTCCCAGTTACACTGGCTGTTACTCCATGGATTTAGAAGCACCTAAAATAGTCAGACCAGTCTGAAATCTCATTCTGGAGAACTAGACAAGCACAAAATCTGTCCTAGGCTTAGGGCAGAACAAAATAAAGCCTAGCAGCAGTCTGGTGTGCCAGTTTCGGTTGGCCAAGCCAGACATACTTCAGCTGCAGCCAACAACCTGGCACTGAGGTTCAATTAATCAAGAGAGGTTATATAACAAGCACAGAATTTCAGCCAGAACAAATCAAATGGATCTGCACACAAAACCCTCATTGTCCAGTCAGGTCACTTCTCTTCTGCACCAGCTGCTTTTGTGAACATTTTTTCAGCTTATCCTCAAACAGTATCTGTCCTTGATCATTTAATCAGTATTTAAAGCTGAGTCTGTGATGTTATTGATCCCACTTGCGTCTCCAGCGTGTGTTTCAATGGAAAATCCAGCTCAGAGGAAAAGTGCAGAACACTTTCTCAGCATCCACGAGAAGAAAGAGATGCATTTTTCTCCTTTCTGATTTTATGATTTGTTGTATAATAGCAATAATCTCTATTGCTTTCATATACTTGCAATAAATGGCTTTTGAGATCAATGAAATGTCTGAGCTTCACTTTGGCTATTAATCATTCTCAGTAGCCATTTATTGCTTCATATATTACAAATAACAGAAGTTATTCCTTAAATCTAGCCAGATAGCTGAGGACTGCAAATTTCAAACCTAACTCTGAGAGACAGATTCACTGATGGCAATCCCCATGTTGTCTCTTGTAACTATAAGTAATAATAACAGCACTGTGCCTTCTACCTGCAGATTTCAAAACCCACTGTAAAATGCATTAAGGAAAAATGAACCTTGCTTCTGTACTTGAAGGAGGGGAGAAGGTGAGGATATGGACAAGAGATATCTGTGAAGATCCCCCTCCCCCTCCCCCCCCCCCTTTTTTTTTTTATTATCTGAAAAAGCAGTAGAAGTAAACTGACAGAATTTTTAATACTTGTCCTTGTTGTCATCCTGGTAGCAAAGCTCCTTGGGAATCAATCCTCAGGCTGCAGCTAGGGGAATGGGTACCCACTGCCCTGGGAAAGAGGGTGCATTGCTGTTTCTGGTCAGCCTCTGCAAGACTGGTGTGAAACAAATGTTCACTCAAACTTGTCCATGCCTTTCCTAATGGAAAGTCTTTAGTCTCTTTGTTCCTTACATGCCTTCTGCTTTGGATTTGATCTTGCTTTTTGTGTAACCATAAAATAAAAATGGTCAGTCGCACTGAAAGAGAGGAATTGCCTGTAAGTTTGGATTGGGAAAGTCAGATCTAACCCTGAGAGTAATAGTAAAATTGGGCTGGGATATCACAAAATTTTCATTTGTGCCTCACACAACATGAAGAAATGGAAAGCAGCTTTAATAGTTGGTATAACATCTTGATACTTACTGGGCTCAGCTGTTATATATTTTTTTAAATAAATAAAGGAATTCACTTTCTTCTCTCAAGTCTAATCTAGTTTTATCCACTCTATTCTCCAATGTCATGTTATCTTTAACCTTGCCTCATGGTTTAAAAACCCTTTATCCAGATTAGCCACCTGAATCCCCAGAGTTTGTTAGTGTTTTCTACAATTTCATAATGATCCATCCTGCTGAGGCTATTTTTGCATGTAAAATAGTTCTATGCTACTAATGACAGCAATTTTGTGCTATTGCAGCATACAGTTGCAACAGGCATTGTGTAAAAAGAACAGATGAAAAAAAGCCTGCATGAAAACTTCTCTGGTTTTCAACAAAACCTTTGACATGTTACATTTCTATTAGGTTTACAGAAGACTTTGTGCCACCCTGCCAAGTGCGTATGTCTTAACAGCATCTTCTTATTCCAAGGATTACTTCACTTTAAGTATTAGGAAACATATTTTAATAATGGAAGAACAGATCATATGCTCTTTATCCTCTCTGTCTTGAAAGAAGATCAGAATGGGAAGAACTGTTTTCTGCTCCTTATGCATCACTGACTGAATTGTTTCCACATTTCCAGTTTAATCTAAATTAAACTTGTGTAATTCCAAAGAATGATGGAAGTGATAAAGGACTGAAATTGAGAGAGCTCTCAGAACTTGCTCTTGGAAGTTTCAAAAGGTTTTACTGACCTTCCCTTACCTCTTACTTTCCTACTCTACTTGTCACAAATACATTTGTTATGGATGTCTGAGGTGGTTGTTCAATGAGGTTGTTCAAACAAGCTCAACAAGGTCTTGCAGGCCTCTTCAGAACTGGGTGAAGAACAGGACCTCCGTATATCTGATGAGTGCATATCAATCAAATACTATTTTTACCTCTAGCTCCCTGAGAAGGAACATAGGCCCTCTTGCATAAATATCAGAATTGATGTACTGGGTCAAACCAGAGATCCAGTTAAGTTTAGTATCTTCTCTCTGCTACTGGCCAATAACATATGTTTAAGTAAGAATAAAAGAACATAGCACGTACAAAATGATCTTTCTCCACTTGACAAAATCAGAGGTTTACTGTGATAACAAAAGACCCTTGTTGTCTAGCAAATGGAGAACAGCAGTCTGAAAAGATGAGTTCTCCAAATGACTTATTTGAATTGCTTTGTGCCCTCGGGCAATTGACAAAGATTGTGACTCAATTACCAAGCTGGTATGAAAATATTCATCAGGCTTTGCAAGTCTGTAAGGATATAGCCCTTATATAGCTCTGTATCAGTACAGTATAGCTTATGACACAATAGCCATAAAATCTGCTATCACCAATATAAGAAAAATGTAACATACCTTGGAGATGTTTTCATATCCTGAAAACCAAATAGACAAAAGAGGTTGAAAATGTGTGATCCAGGAAACATTGTACAGAATAGAAAGAGCAAAGACAAGTTAAAATTATGTGATTGTATTAACATCACTTTTGTTTATGTTTTCAAAAAAATAGCAACAGTGCTAATGAGCAAAATAGTTGCAGAGGACAACAGCATGAATGCCTATCAAACAAATGTTCAATGAAGATTAGTACTAACATAATCTTGTAGCCACAAAACAAAGACAAGAAAGCTAGTTTTATATTGATTTGAAACAAAGGTTTTCCTAAAATCTGTTACATCCAAAATTCTCTACAGCATCTAATGGGAGTGTACTACATGTTCTTTCCTGTTAAGAAAGTGATAAGATGGACAAGCTTTTCTTCATTTGCAAATAGATTCAGAATCTTCTAAGGTATGTTATGGTTATGTTTTGGAGACATTATTTATCATGTTCTTATGTTGAAGGTATAATTCTGAATCCATCAATATGCTCTCTTGTTCCATAGCAGTCTGCCTTCATACTTTTACACCAGTTTTACATCAATCACCAATTTTCAAAAACTATAAAATAGAAATATAATTGAGCAGAAAAACTATAATTCATCTTCTGTCTCTTAATTTCTATTTATTCTTTTAATAGGATAATAAGAAAAATAAAGAATAAATTTACTCAGTAGATAGTACATATAAGTGTGTACATATATTCCACCAAATTGCACATTATCCATCAATAATACTGTTCAGTCATGTGGAATATTAACTAATAGGTTGGCTGCTTTCCATGAATTTCATCAAATATTCCTTTCATATTAAAAGAAGTCTTACAGCTTTATTGAATAAAAAGGTCAATCAGAAAATACCAAAAAGTCCAATCACATTCTTCACTATGTCAGATATAGTAGAGATTTTAGATGTCTGACATAATGGAATTCTTTCTTGCTTCATTTGATAGGCTGTCCTCTTCTGCATTGGTTGCTAGTTAATGTGGTGATAAATTTTTCTCTAAAAACCTCCAAGCATCTTCCAGGTTGCAAAAAATATTTTCCCCTTTATAGAACTATAAAGTATTTGTGAAAAATTGTCACATAACCTTTCATATATGGGGAGTGTTCTTTGGAGTGTTATGGTCACAATGAATATCACTGTGGAAAAGTGAGTTACATTCACTTTTGCTTAGAATATGTAAGAATTAGCGGTCAAAATTTGATTTTTGAAATTCTCTTGCCATATTTTTCAAAATACTACTTTGTCAGCATCAATGAAATTGCTTCTTATTAAAATCTGAGCATTAATGTACAAGGCAATATTCTCATCAGACGGGCATGTGTGTGTAGAAAAGCTAACTAGAACAGTTTATTATTATTATTATTATTTATTATTTTATTATTATTTCCCCAAAAATATTTTTCTAAAATAGCTGGTTTCTAAAATAATAACTTTATTTTTTTGAGTGCAGAAATGATGCATTCCACTTAATTTTGTTGTATCAAAATCTCCGAAAAGAACTGGAGAAGACATTCTCTCTTTGCCCCAGTCTTTTAAGGGCAGCATGACAGCTATTAAATAGCTGTCTGTGTGACTGTGACCACAATCACTTGGGTTACGCGATCTGCCTCCAACCACAGTAAATCACTGGGTTGTCATATTGCACTGCAAACTCATTCATAACATGTACTTCCTGGAATATTCTTTCCCAGATCAATGGACTCATTGCTTCTGCTATTTATTAGGCACTAGGGAATTCCAGCTACAAATCCATTCCTGTAAGCATAATTTAATTATAATTTGCTTTATGACAGAGAAATAACAGCAGGCAAGTTAAAGAGAAGGATGTGCCATTCTTATGGCTATCAAGAAGGTGGTCCAGACCATGAATAATCAAATTCAGAAAAGAAATTCTATCATATCAGCCAAATTATTTTCATATAAGACTCTCAAACTCTGAAAGTAAAAAATAAACAAATAAAGCAAAACCAAAAACCAACCAACAAACAAAACAAAGAATGAAGACAAAGCAGGAAAATGCTCTAACATAGCATCATCAGAACTGGATAAAAATCTAGGAAGATATAACAAGAAGGCATAATATTCTCTACTAAGTATATAAGCTCAGATTGGTTGCAGCTGTTTCATGGTGAAGTCATAATAATAATGGACTCTCAGTAACATTCTTTAAAAACAACAACAAAAACAAAACTAAAAAACAAAAACAAAAAAACAACCAAACAAAAAAAAAACGAACCAACCGACCAACCAACCAAAAAAAAACAACACACAAGCCTCTATTAATTCTAAAACCTATCTTCCCAAACCTGTAAATTTATTCAGAGTAGAAAGAGTAGAGATAGACGTAGGCAATGTGGAGAGAGTTTGACAAAGAGGACACTTTTCTAATTTATGACACCTATCCCTCTTTGTTCCAGTTTGTAGAAAAGGATTAAGAATGCCTGCTCATCATTCCTATAGCACTCTGAGAGGCCAAATAAATATTACATTTTATTTTGAATAAAGTTTGAAAAGTAACTCACATTTTATTGTGCATCCCTGAACCATCATGTCACTGTTAATCTGCACAGGTCTGTGTATCTGTGGAAGGAAACAGAACAGTATAGGACAGGAGAAATGCCTCATAGCTGAGTTATGTTATAAAGTACTACACAGTATATTATACTTCTCCATACCATGGCAATAGCCAACAGTTTTTTAAAACATTGCTTTCATTAACATCTAAATTCATTCAACTGATTCTTATCTTCTGCTGTCATGGGTTGTGCAACTATACTGAGAACAGTGAAAGCTGAGTTATTCACCATAAAATCTGGACTACCAGCCTCCTTAGATACCCAGTGGAGTACTGGAAGTCAGAATCGAACTTCTTTCTACTGTTCAGGTGTTTTAAAGTGTGAGATGAATGTAATAGCGTTTTCATTAAAGAATACTGTGTACCACATATTACCTGTCTCCTTCATCCTTATGAAAGAGACAAAACCAGCAACAATATCAATAATGGTAATAGGCTTCTTCAAGACAAGATTCTGTCAACTGGTTTACTTCTCAAGATAAATCATATTCCCATTTATAGGGAAAATGTAACCTATAGGTAAGGCTTCGCTGTTGTTGAGAACATCACAAGTAAAGAACTGCAGGTAAGCAACATGATTTGCAAGAAAACCCTTTCACAGTAAAATCTCCTCCAAAAGAAAGAAAATTAACATTACAGTTCTGATTAAGTAGAAATCCTGGATAGCATCCAGTAATCATACCGAGCAGAAAAGCTGCAGCTTAATACCTTCATTTCAAGGGAAGGAGCTTTTCCACTCCACTCTGCCTTCCTCCTGGGGTAGCATATTGCAAGTGCATTAGCTCGATTCATGCAGTAGAGGACACTATTTTACACATCATCACCTCCCCAGCCAACGTGGTGCGGTAATACAGCCCCTGCTTTCATCAAGCCCTGCCCGTTCTCCTAATACAAAATAAATGTTACATTAAATTGTGGGTGAAAGGCCATTCATGCCAAAGATGGAATATTATCAAGACATAATTAAGTCACATCAGCCAATGCGATAGTAAAAGGATTGAACAGAATTTGTGTGTTGATGATGAGCAGGTGTGTTGCTTGATAAGATCTGCACTGTGCATGAGCATCCTAAAACTTCTTTCCTGTTCTTCCTGCCAGCATTTACCTCCCCACCTCAGTTGCAACCTGGGATAAAAAGTGAACTGCCAGTCACTGCTCATCAAATCCCTAAGTTCAGCCATCTGTATATTCTGAACACAAAATGTTGTGCTATGAATTTCCTGAAACTGAATCAGATGATTCTGAGTACAAGACGACACAGATGCATGAAATCTAGGGAAAAATGCATTTATAAAGGTTGTTAAATGATTTATGCCATGCTTGTTGTTTCAGTGCTTAACTTAGCACATCAAGGGAACTGTTTAATTATTTTGAAAGATCCCAACTATTGTTATAACAGGATTGGGAAATATAACCATATTCTCAGATGAGGCATTAATATAACCACATAGTGTTGCTCTGCCTGTCTCCGAGTAAGAATCTCAGGAGTAAGTTTTTAATTGACTTTGCAAAAAAAAAAACAGGTGTAAAAGTTCTGAGAAAACTAGATATTAAGATTTTTAGCAAGTTTTACTCATGACCCACTTTTCAACCAGTCAGTCATTATGTGAAGCCTTCATACAAGTTTGATTATCAAACTGATATATTTGATCAATCATTTTATATCTTTAGTTCTGTCATGCTTATTTATTAAGAACAGCCAGAAACTCCTGTTTTCTGGAACAAGAGAGTGAGTAAATGACAGAATGCAAAGTTTCGAATTCTACCCTTCTCACTTCCCATTCCAAGCTGCTTTCTGTTCTCTCTTCTCAACCTTCTTTAAAGTAACACTGTATTGGCATTTTCTGGTCTATCTTGGACTCTTCTATGTTTCCTCTTTGCTTCTTTTCGTATTTGGCAGTGTCTATTCACAAAGACTGCTCATAAAAAACAGTAAACAGGCCTCACATTCATGGATATCACTCAGCAAAATATGCCATAAAATACCATGGTATTGCTTGTACTCCTGTTTTATGTGGAAACCACAAGCATACATCAATGTTCTGTTGTGCAAGGAACAGTAAAAATGCACCTTCTTGAAAAGGTTGCCTAGTTGCATAGATTCCAGTATAATTACAACATGATTAAATTACTTCCCCACATGATAAACATTTTTTTGTTCGACTCAAATTAATGAGAGTGAAAAGAACAAAATGGTTCTATTAGAATACATCCCTCAACACCATTTACCCTAAGTTCAGATGGTTCATATTATGCATGTAGGTGGACAACCACCATATGTGTACGACTATCCAACTGCTAGGAATAAAAAGATATAAATCATCCATTCATACACAAGCACAAAGTTATTAATATGTATATTGATAATAGAAGGATTAAAATGGACTAGGTTGTGCATGCCATCCTTCAGCTCAGTTCAATAAAAAAATTTAGACAACTTGGTTTATCGATTTCTGATCTAATAGAAAGTCACATGCATGTCTCTTGCAGCCTTAGGAAAGATTCAAGTGCCATAATCCCTTGGGATTATGTTTTACCAGAGGCCAGTTTTTACATTAGCTCAAAAGTTTGTCAGCAGATATATGGAATATTACAGCTTTCAAGGCATAATCATTCACATTCCAGAGAGAAGACAAAGCAGAGACTAGAAAGTGCCCTCATATAAGGCATGTTGTTCCTAGAGGCATGTCCCTTTCTAGGTACCATTAGCAGCATTAGAGTCATAAAATGGCTGCCTTTTAGAATCTGAGCTATCTTGGCCATTTTTGATAACTAATCAAAATTATACTTAATAAATATAACTCCCAATTTACTTCAAGGAAGGCCTTGATAAGATCTGAAAATCAGGATTTCACAGGTTGTGTTATGGTTATGGCATGTCAGAGGGAAACGTGTTATGCACTGAGTCTACTGAGACATTAATTATAGCTCTGTAGACCAGAAATGAGATACAGATTTCCAGAGACATGAGAGGAGCACTCATTAATGGTCCTTGTGTGAAAATCTAAAGTTGTCTCTTTGAAAAACAAAATATTTAAGTAAGAAACAACTTTCCATGGGGGGAAAAAAAAACAAACAAAAAACACACACACAAAAATCAAACAAACAAACAAAAAACCCCTCACAACCCTGGAAATAATTAGTTCAGTTTTTTAAGTAATAAAACTTGCAGGTATTATTTTTGAGCTACTAGAATTTGTGATGTTATTTTTTGCTTCTGAAAGGCTTATGCCTCACAGAAATAAGGAAGCTTGCCTCTCTTCTTTTACAGAAGGCACAGCTACGTGTTTCACAGCAAAATGCATTAAGGGCACAAGAGAAGTATCTTTTCTTTTCTCTTGCAATGTGTCAGCCATACCCCAGGCATGTAACAAATAATAAATAAAATAACAGCGTAAGCGTGGCTGGGATGAGAATACTATTACCATACTCTGGAGTCTCTGTCATGCTCTTTTATCTCATTTTTGGCAGCCCACTTGCCAGTTCACATCACAGTTTGAGAAAGATCTGCCAGGATATCAGCTACTCATGAGAACAAGAAACCTGGCATCTACATATATTAATTTGTTCTCTGCATGGGTGTAAGACCTATGAATATAGCTTGTGAGTACTGGCCAGTGCAGAAACAGAGCAACACCAGATTACAACATTCCAATGAACACTTAATGTGTCTCCTGGAAAACTTGGCTGATATAAAGGCAAAATATGTATCTTCAATTTTTTCCTGCCATTTCTTTGCTCTAATACTTTGCTTGTATATGAGTATTTTGCATATGTTGGTAGGTAAGTCTGGTGGGGAGGTGTATTTCTAGTAACAAGTATCTAGACCATAGCAGTTTGTTATGTACTGACTGATGAATGTATAATTAATCCTGGCACTCCCCCTGGCATGGCACCAATGGAGTTAAACACAGCCCAAAGAGTTGTGATTGCTCCACCTTTATATTCCATCTGACAGTTCTCTTTCTTCCCCTGGATTGTCATGTAGCCCTTTTGCTTTGTCTGTTCATATTACACAGTAGCTCCTCTGGTGTCTCTTTCAATTTTTTCCATACAAACGCATTCCCTGTGATACATTCAAATTTGTGCACAGGAGACTTCCTCAGGCTCACTGTTGCTTTGGCACACTTACCTTTATGCATAAGTAATTAATATTAATATTATAGGTTAAAAATAAAATGCCACCCCAAAATAGTAGGATCATCTATAAAAATTAATTTTCACAATGTACATCTTAATAGACTGCCAACATAAAATTTCCTTTGTGCAGGACTTCCAAATTCTGTAGCTTCACTGGTTTCAGTGTTTGCATTGGCAAATGGAGGAATTTACACTAACATAAACTGATAGTGACAAAGCCTTTAGTAAGGAATTAGATCCAAATTTGTGAGAAAAGACTGTATCTCTTCTCAGGTAAGGCAGAGGAAGAAACCACTACTGCACATGGTCCCTAGTACTACAGGGCATAGATGGATAGCACTGTATGGATAAGGACTTGGCGCGTGTTTTGGTTTCAAAGGATTATTGGCAGGTAATGTTTGGTATCAAAGTTCAAGTTTTGCAAATGAGAAGTTAAAATTGCCTTGAATAACTCTTTAGTGCCCCTTCTCTTTCCCCTGTCACCATTGGATGTGATTGGAGCTGACACCCACAGTTGTGTTTGAATGTTGTCTGTTCAGTGCGAGGTTACAGTTTACATGTCAACTTCCCATACCTGAAAAGCATGAAACTCTTGATTATGTTTGTCAGCCCATCCTGAGTTTTTATTTCACTACAAAATTTATTGGAAAAGAAATATCAAGCACCTGATTTTCCTTTTTCTATCTCTTTAAAAAAGTTACAAAAGCCCCACAACACCTTAATGAATAATGTAAATCCCCTCCCCTCCAAAGGTCTTGTATCTCTATATCAGTAATAGCTTATAATGCAGAAATGTCTACTTTGAGAACTTTGCACAACTAAGTTCTATCTTGTTAATTTACAGTTTTGGTCTCTGACTTTAAAATATATAAATCCATTATAAACGAAACCACATATGAAAAGAATGATACAATCTATATCATTTCCACCAAAAATTTAAACATTTAAAAAGAATGATTTCTGAAAGGAACAGCTTTGAGTGTTATTGACTGAAAAAGCAGATGGTGCAAGGCTACATTAGTGTCACAGAGCATTACCTTCATTCTTAGTAGGAAAGATGGCATCTCAATGATGCACGGGGCTTTTTTTTCATTGCCTTCAAGGTGGTTCAAGTCATAAAACACACACACAAAAAAACTTGTTTCTTACTGAAGTTATGTAGTGAAGAAATTAATGCATCTCTGATTTACTCTGCATATAGATTGCTTCTCTAGGGGGAAAATTCAGCTTAAGACGGGTAAGTCATTTAAGTCTCACCTAAAAGCTTAAAATAGAGTGTAAGTATGACTTAAATTATGCATGAACCTTTAGATAGCCTTTGCAGAAGGGCAAACTCAGTTTCTTTAACTCTGAAGTATTAGACTTTACCTATTTTCAGTTAAAGGAGGATGAAGGTCTGACACATGAAGACACCTGTCAGTTTCAAACTACTCTCTTTCCAGAGGCCCAGATCTTTTTCCATCACATAGCCACATAAACCATTCTTGTAAAAATCCATCTTTTTTTTTTTTTCCAAACAACAATATTTACAATTATACAAATCCTATCATAACAAAATATGGAAATCTGTGTGAGCCCAGTGACTTCTACGAGGGTCACAGTGCCCCTAGCCCCTGGCTCTGCCAGGCTACAGGAGGTTCCCCAGACCCAGAGGGCAGAAGTCAGTATAAAGCAAAGAGACAGCCACCTTCTCTCTTGCCCAGTCTTGCCTTTTTTGTTGTTGTTGTTTGTTTGTTTGTTTTTAACTAGAAGACACAAACATACAAACAAACCAATAAAAGGGATCTTATTCATCACAGAAACGTACTTCATAAAAATAAAATTATTTTTTATTAACCAGCTTGTTTTCAGTTCACTTTAAAGTGGTCTCAAGTACAAGATATTTTACCAGACAGGCTGTGGGAATACTTAATATGCACCTTTTTCCAGCTGTACTAGAGGTCACCCTTGCCTTTTAAACTGTTACCCTTCTTCTCAAGCACACAGGAATGGACAAACCTGTCCTGGCCTCCCTGTGACAAAGACAGGAAGCATGCCCAATCCATTATGGCATCTTAATCTCCATTAATTTTCACCTACTTTAAAAGAGACTCCTCTGGACAAAGTTCAACATTCAGAGTCTGTGTAAGCATTCCCTGGGGTTTTCTGTTCAGCCAGACACTGAACGTGTGTCTGGATGACACCTCACGGAGAACAGCTGTACTTCAGCAGGAAGAAGGAACTAGACAATCTCACAAGTCTTTCATTGGTCTAACTGCTGCTGCATTATCAAGGTTAAAATAATTTATACTGAACTGCCATCTGAGGCTAGGCCTTGGTCCAAGCACGCACATCAGCCCACAGTATCTTTTTGCTAAAGATGCCGCTGAGAGTGCCGGCACTCGCCCTGGCTACCTCTAAATTTCTCACAGCTTTCAGAAGAGAAGAAAGCTTACAACCATGTTTATGGTGGAACAACTGCCTTTGGAACTGGGATGTACCTAATCCAGGGACTCCCTAACCATAACTCAAAGACAAACAGCATAGCTGCCTTGCAGACAAAGAAGGTAGGCTCTGGAGACCTCTGCAAACTGCCTTGCACCATTTACCTTCCTGTGCTAATTAGAAACTGTTCACAGAGGAACTGGCACAAGACTGTAGAGGAGAATCACATGCTTCCAGTATTTCCATCATATCTGTCTTTCGTATCACAGTTGTGGAAACTTATATGGGATCATTAGGGAGGAGAATTTTAATCTGGGGTCACTATATTTTTAAAAATTTGTTTTACTTCTAGGAATGTACTAATCTATGATGGGAGGTGGCAGGACTTGTAGGATTATTATTATTATTTTTTTTTAATACAACATGACTTGAGCAAAACTAATGAGAAACTGTAAAACTGAAATTAGCCACCAGAGACAGCTCATTTGGTTACAAATGGTCAGTGGCTTCATTTACTTTGGCAAAAATACTGAATGAATATGGATGTTTACAGACTTCAAACATGCTGCTGCTTAAATATTAGTATATATTTAGATGACAGCAGAGAGAATTTATTTGCCTGCCTTTAAAGATTTAAATTTATAACAGAAAAAATAGATGAGAAAGAGCTCCTACAGTAACTTATGTAGTGAGAGCAAAATGACTCAGACCTGACACAAAGGGTCCATATGACAGTACAAGACTGTAGCCATGCATATGCATAAGAGCATTACAGGCAGTTGCAGTGAGTACATTTGGACACCATTCTCACTATTGTTCTAATGAATAGAATCAAAACAGTCCCCTTCAAAGCAGCAAACATGCATGCTTTGAATAATCCATTCAGCCCTAGTCAAATTTGCAGATGAGCTTTCAGAGTCTGAACACAGGCTAAGAAAGAACATCTTATTTAATATTGAAATGAGAGGAGACAAGAAGAGAAAATGAGGTCCCAGATACCCATTTTTGATGGGTCCAGTTATGACTCTGAAATTCAGTAGCCTGTAAAAGAGTGAAGAGATGGGAAAATGTCGTTTGAATAGACAATACTCTGAGTATCTAATTAAGACTTTTTATATCCTTGAAAAGGCTCCTGTTTTAACAATTGTTTTACTGTTACTATTATCATTTAATACCCAAATTAATCTCACATGTACAAACAATCTAAGGAGGGATAGGAAACATTTTCCCTTTTCTCAGCTGACAGTAACAACTACTTAAGCTGAAACTACTTTTTGCTTTCTTTGTTGTTTTTGGCTTCCTGGGTTATGCAGTCATTTAAATCTTCTGCTCTTCTTCACTGGTCTTCTGCAGAGGCTAAGCCTGTGCAGGCTAAGCAGCCTGGTGATGAGCAGCAATTGCTAGCAGGCATTAACCCCAAGTTAGACAGTCCTTGGATAATGGTAGGATTTACCTTATCTACTTTAGCATTCTGAAAGTTAAGCATGTGATATGACCAAATTGTTTAGGCTATCTTTTTATAATGAGTGGAGAGAACAAGGCTCTCAGACAAGGTAATTAGACCTGCCCATCTCGGGAAGCGATCACTGGCTAATTGCAAGTGCTCATCTTTTGCCTATAAGGTCAGCTGTTGTCTCTCTGAAGGTGATAGTTTAGATACCTTATACTTAAATGGCTATGATTAGAGCATTTAAAGGATAAATCTCTACTAAGTTTTTCATAAAACAAGCACTCATCTCTTCCAAGCCCTTTTTTTCAGTGAAAGTACATACTACAGGTATGAAGCTCATGCTGAAGTGAAGGTTAACATTGCACGCTGCCTGCCCATTGGAAGTCCCAGCTTATGTATGAAGGGATGTTGAGGTTCAAAATGTTGGAAAATGATGACATTCTGACTCCTCCTGTATTGGTCACTCCTGGAGGTAAAGCCGAGTCACAAGGAAGTCCCAATTTATGAATTAAAAAAATAAATAAATCAGCTTTTGAATATATATAAATGGATTTTTTTTCTTTCCCCTAGTGACAACCTAGACAAGTGGAAATAGGCTGGTTACTTGAGCAGAAATTAAATGGAATGCTGAGAAGTGGAAGGCTTCCTCTTCTGTGTGGGTTAATGAGACGCTGTAGGACAGCAAGAAGGTGATTTTAACTGTTCTGATTAGCTTGACCTAAAAGCCACTTTATGATTCATACATATAAAATTTAATTTAAAATGATTAAATTGATGATCAAATACAGACTAGTTAACAGTAAACATTTTAAAATACCCTCTTCACAGCATCTTCTGCTCCTTCCAACCCCATGCCAGCTTTCATCGAATATAATGTCCTGGGCTGTTAATGAGTCCCACCAGCAATCTCGTGTGTTACCACACTGGATAGTCTTTCAGCACTCTTAAGTGACATCTTTAAATGTACTGGACATAAATTCAAGATCAACATATCACACTCTTTCTTATTTTTCCCTCCTGACCAACAAAGTCTTCTCTCTGGGGGTGTCCTGTGCTTCACTTGCTGGTGAAGACTCCTGGGAAGGCGTTTGCTGAAAGCCTTCACTGCATGGGAGAGCACTGCTGGACATCTGCTTTGAGAAAGCTGTCTTATAAACCTGTGAGCAATTATCTTGTTATAGATGAACACTGTCCACACCAAATTTTTTTCCTATTGCTAGTTGGATACTTTTGTTAGTGGTGCAACTTAATTTCTCTTGGGGAACTACTGACATTTTAATCAGGGACATTTCATTCTAATTTAAATAATAATAATAATAAAAAATTGTCCTTCTACCATGGCAGATCTCTTCCTATTGGATACTGTGAAGCCAGAAATATAAGACTCTTCAGATGATTAGAGGGTAGATTTGAAGCTGATTTCAACAAGCAGTAGTTTGAATTGAAATTTAAGCTGCGGGTTCTGCTATAATGAGAACAACAGATTGGAGAAATATGAGAAAGATGCGAGACATATGTACTGTAAGTCAGTACATTAAGTAATTTTGCATGTGTAAAAGATCCCTTTATATATGTTAGAAATATATTTGAGCAAGTGGTATCAAATAGGCATAGTAGTCAGTTCCAAATTTATTGTTGTTAGTACATAGCCTGAACTCTTCTCTAAACTGGAAAAAAAAAAAATCTCCTTAATGTGGTCATTGTCCTATAGCAAATTAGTGGAGATCATCAAATCATTCATTCTACTGAAGGCCATTTCCCATCTATCTCATTTGCACAATGCTCAATCCAGTTAAAGATGGGTCAAACTAAAGTGAGTAACTAATGGACTGAAACACTGAATTTTTTATAGAAAAGTTCCTGAACTCAAAATATAATGTCTCAGATACAAGACCAAATGATAAATCATAGCATTTTCTTGAGGACATTAAAGATAGATTATGTTGTTGTGATTTATCCGTGCCTGATTTCTTCTGTGAGAAAAAAAAAAAAAAAACATGTTGTGAAGGGATTACATTAATAGGATATAACAAAGACCAAGTCAAATCCAAAATTTGGGATTATAACGGGAGGGAAAAAAACATGTGTCTGCGTATGTGTGTGTCTGTCTGTGTGAATATTATAAAATTAGTAATAAAAATATAATCCCACCAAATACCATCCAGGTAATATTTCAATTCAAAAGCAATGATTACTAACCTATAATCTAAGCAGATTTTAAAACAATACAGGCTCTGGCACACGTTGTTTGCACATACAATGCCAAGTTTACCAGCAAGTGACTGCTGAGATTTGTGTACATTCACTTGTAACATGTTTTACACTTGCATGTGTGAAACAGCCACAGAGTCTTGTATTTCTGTTTGGACATGATACTGACAGTGTTCTTCTAAGCTTCTGGCTTCTAATAGCTATCTAAATATCACAAACGAGGGATCATAATTCTGCAGGGGTCCCAGGACACGTTTAGCACACATCTACATGCTTAGCTACAGGCAGACATTAGGTTGCTCTGCCAAGCCAGTGGGAGGCAAATGAAATCTCTCTAGACAAGCCGGCAATTTACTTTGCCTGAGGTAACAGACTGTGCAATGCACTACGTGGACATATGCAGACTGGACACATGCATGACCATGTAATTTCTCATTTCAGAACTGTTGCTCAACTTAAACAGCTTTCATAAAAAAAAGTCTCTGCTGTTCACCTGATTATTGCCTTGAAAACCAATCCTGACCCTAGAAATACATGTTAAATAGTGAGTAGAAATACGAGTATGTTTTTGATCCAGAATCAACAATATGAAAGTGATACAGACTACTTGTACAGTCTCATAACCTGGAATAATAATAAAAAATAAATAAAAAAAGAACAGCTAAGAAACTGGCAAAACCAGAATCACAATAATGACGGTAGAGCTGGGGGAAATAGCAAACAACATAGCAAAATAAATTTGCTTAGCTTATCCAAAAGTAAATTAAAAGTTGGATTGATTTTTAAATATATTTATCTCTAAAAAGGGGAACTCCTACGCGCTAAGAATGGTCTCATTAGAGATCAAAAATACTCACTGGAAACTGAAAACAAAAAAATCACATTGCAAAGACAGTACAGATTTAACATTAATGACTGAAACATTAGTGAAACAAGAAGTGGTGATTTGCTTTTTGTACGATTTACTTTAAGCAAAAACAATTATTGGGTTCTGACATATCAGTCAGTGTAGGTGGTCACTTTTGCCTTCAAACTCGATGTAAACATGAGTTATAAGCACCTGTTCTCAGGAATGGATAATTTAGTAATACCAACGTTACACTCACTGCTAAAAACAACCAGATCTGAGGCTCCACAAACAGCAAGGAGGAGAAATGGTTATGCTTTCTCTTTGGCATATTGTGCAGATAACCTCTATCCTTAATTTATGTTTTCTTTGCTTTCTCAAAGCAATGTGCAGATTATGGGTAACTTATGGATAAGAAGAAAAATAATGCTTTACTTTGTCTATAAAATATAATCTGAATTTCCCATAATACCTGACATCCTGAAGGAAATAATTCCCTCTTCAGATAAACATGAGCCAGTAGGACAGGCCCTTTTCTTTCAAGGTAGCTAGGGCTGGATTTTCAGAGGTATTTGGCACAACAGTTCTCATTAAAATTGTTTTTGATATACAACTGTAAACATTACATATAGCCATATGTCATGTCAAATTTAGTCTCCTAAGACCTTTGAAAATGTGAAGCCATCAATATACCTGAGGCTTAATTATGTATTAACTTCCTCATAATGCAAGAGAACCTTCATATTCCCCAAAGCTAATTTTATTGTTATGGCTTTCAACCTACAGTTGTAAGATGTTATTTTTTTTGTCCTTGAAAAATTTAAAATGAAAATCTGCTTCTCACTTTAAGGTGATTTTTTCCCATTGGTTTCTAACAATTAAAATGGAATGTTTTTCAGATTTAATTTGCCCATTTTGTTGGAAAAACGTCTATTTTCTTCAAAATTTTATACTGAGAAAGGAATCCTCTGGGAAGAAGTTTGAGATCTGTTTATAATAATGTTTGAAGCTTGTTTTTGTCATTTTTTTTTTCTTTTAAAGGAGAAATATCCTTTGTTTGTCCTGAATAATGACCAAGTTTTTTTCTCCCTGTTCAGGTTATTGTCTGATATTCTAAGGTGAATGACTTACAGTTCAGAGGGATTGAAGTTATGATCATCACAAGCTTTTATTTTAGGTGAAATAAACACATTTCTGTTCTCCCTCTAGTCTCTCAGCACTGACAACTACAGGTATGTTGACAACTCTGAGGACTATAAATGTGTGCTGGAGAAAGTCAATGGGAAAGATAGAACAAAGAGCTCTTTGCTATTGTTAGAAATTTTCTTAAACAAAATCTAGTGGGCAAGAATCACAGTTTTCACAATTGCAGCCATTCTATCATCCAAATCAAAGTTGTTCAGTCCACCTCTGTGCTGGAATCTATCAAGATTAAGTGGAGAAAAAAAAAAATCTAATAGCTTTTAGAAATTAGATTTTTCCTGTATGCAAAGTAGTTTCTTGCAGTGTAGCGGTTTATGAAACCCAAGTAACTTAAATGACACGGCCTCCTGGTTAGTACACCTGTCTCTGTCAGCAAACTCCAAAAAGCCAGTGTGCTGGAACCTCTTGCTCAGAATTCATGCTTCCATTCATTGCCATCAATGTGACCTTTCACTCTCTCACAACAGACTAGTTGGCCTTCAGTGGACTAATGTGCCAAAATCTGTAGGTTTAACTATGCCTGTACATTACTGGGCAGCTGTATTAGCCTTTATATGGTCAACATCCCCAGTTTCATCCTCATTAAGCGTTACAGCACTGTTTTCTTTAATACTAACAACGTCTTTTCTCCCCTCACCACGTTGCCAGGAAAAACAGGTGAAAGCAGAAGTAGCATTTCCATGTCTGCGAGACAGACAGCACAGTCAACAAGATGCTGTGTTGGTGACAGACTGAAGGAATCTTGGCTGGGTAACACAAAGCACAAAACAAGCCAATATTCAGCCTCCACTACCAGAAAACAGATATACGATATTTTCTACTCATCACATTGCATACCTTAGTATTTTGTTCTCTGTAGCAAGTACAGATGGCATCAGTAAATTCTGACCTCTGTCACGCAACGGGACCATGGTCTTTTATAATCCTGGAACAGTACAATGAAAATAAAGGTCAATTGTCTCTTTGTATCATTGCTGTAAACTGCAGAACTGTTATAGTGGTCATAGTAGTTTAAAGCAACCATAAGAAGAGATTCTACCAGAACTGCTTCTGTAATTCTGAATTCAGCTCCAGGAGACAAATAAACACAAACAAATCTGCATCTCAGGGCCAACAACAACAACAAAAAAGTATCTCTCATAATATCAGCTTATTAAACTAGATATAAAATAAGAAAGGAAGGGGAATGGAAAGGACAGAAGGAGATAAAAGTCATTCCATCCATTATTGTTCTTCCTCTTTATAACTTCAAGTTTGCATTAACAAAATACAATCAAACTCATCATTACTAAAGAATCTTTAAAACACTCACATAATTTTCCTCCTGCCTGTAGTTTCTATGAAACAGATGCATGTGCATATTAAGTTATATTTTATGATTCATCTGGGGGCAACTTAACTGAGACATATCTTTTTGTTTGCTATCAGAAAAGCCTGGATTGAATTTCTTTTCAGCAAATAAATTCCTAGTGATTGACAGAATAAGGACTTTATTTCCCCAAGTTGCAAAACTATTTCTTCTGCACTATAGCCAGTCAGTGCAATGCATAGCCAGGCTCTTATAAGCTGTCAAGGTACAACCTTAAGGTCACCCATTCTGACTCCACTTAGTGCATTAACAGAAGTATGCAGTAAAATAGTTTCAGCTGTGAGTTGGCAGTTTTAATTGACAATTTGCAGGTTGCTCTCAATGGGGCATAGCTTCTATCCAGCCATCAACTCACTAACTTATTTTAGAAGCTTTCCTAATGTGGTTAAGTGCTTCCCGTCTGCGAGGTGATGCCGAGAGAGCCCAGACAGCTATAGCTGATGCATTTAGCCTTGAGTTTCAGCAGTAAGGTGATGGCTGGAATAAAAGTATTGAGGAATTTCTGTAGTGCTTGGCCACAGCATGCTGCAGTCATCAATCCTGAGTACTGCATGGGGGACACCTGGCACTAGCAACATGGGATTGTTTTTAGTGAAGACAGTAAGTTAGGTTTCCCTTTATAACCAAAAACTTACATTTGGATAAACACAGCCAGCTGAGTGCTGTGAAGACCTAGCTGGTTATTCTATCGCTCAGGTTGTTTTTCCCTATCTCTAGCATCAGCTTAAGCATCTTGAATAGCAGAGATATTTCATTCCATCGCAATATATATTTTCAAAATAAAAAGTTCTGCAAGCAGGTCTCCAACAGACAGGTCATTAAGGTTTAGTGTGATCTAAGAAAGGCAATGGGTTTATAGATCTTATCATAGTGGAAGTTACTTTTTGTATAGCATTGCTTATGTAACAAGTGCCAGCATGCTTCATGAAACTTCAAGGTCTGATAGCTCATGCTCTTGATGTTTGAAATACTGTTATACAGTCATGCACTTGGTCATTTTGTTTTCAGCTTTTGCAGATTGCTAAATGCCAGAGTAAATCAGCTTTCACTGAAAAATACTGACATCTACTTCTGGGGGCAAAAAATACCTCAGTAACACTAAGTGATTCAGAGATGTCCACTTGAATATGCAGACTAAAGCACTAGTTTTAAAAACAGTGAGAATCTCTTCTGTTTGTCTCCCATTTGTCAAACTTCAGAGGGAAATAAAAACAATTAAATAATAGCACTCTTTTACAATTATTTCCTCAGAAACATTACAGCAATAAGCATAACCATTTTAATGCCCTTTTATTATATGACTACAAGAGTATGCATCCATCTAACTACATTTTTTTCTCTCAATAACATAGTGTGTCTCCATAGTAACATCCTATATGTAAAAGACCATTTCATTTGGGAAACTCTATTTTTAATCAAATAATTTTTCATCATTTTCCATTTTTCTTGTAAATGCATTCAAAAATATTTCAAAAAACATTTTTCCAAGACTTAGTTATTTTAAGTGACACAGTGTAGTCACAAACCAAATTACTGACAAGATATGCATGATCAAGGAATACAAAAATGGATACTTCACAGAGAAAGTGGAAATCACCTTTTTCTGTAAAGAATGCAAAATATCATTGTTAGTCAGTGCCATAACTCAAAATCACCTCATTTCTCCTGGATGCAAAGGTCACCTGAAGTGACCATCTTAATTATCATATCACAGTTTGACATATTCACTGTGTTCTTTGCCTTTGCCCTGGTGTGTCTGTATACAGAATGTTGCTGAGAAATCAGATCTTCTAGTGATTAAGGATCTTTTATCCTTTACTTCTACTGGTGTAAGTCCAGTTGGTTTTATGCCAATGTTATCATTTATGGTACAATAATTCTTTTCTTTCCCATGTGTTACTACTCCTTCCAGCCTTGATTTATTTTGTCTAAACAAGCCAATATAATTTTTGTAATCACAGTTTCTTCTGCCTTCAAGTGGTTTTACGTATTGTCCATCTGTACTCTTCAGGTCAAATAAGAAAAAAGCTCTATCATGAAACTGGTTATCAGAATATCTTTTTCTTAATAAAGTTAAGAAGAACTGCATATTGTGTTGTAGATACATTTGAACTACTGCCTGATATTTTTTAACTGCCTGACATGTCTGAACACTTTTTTTTTTCTTCCCTATTACACTAGTGACTCACAGACATCCCAAAGATGTCAAGTTTTCAAATGTTTAACTCCAAATACATAACTATTGTTTCCCTTCCCAGATGCATGGCTTTGTTATAACTCCTTTGTTCAGTGAAAAAATCTTTTACTTACCATAGCCAGATATTCCTACTTTCTGCCATTATTAGCAATATTTGTTTTAAAGCCTTTTTCTAGAAGGTCAAAATCTCCCATAAAGACAGTAAATCTCTCCTAGTGCTAATATTTCTCTTTCTAATAATGTTATGGAGATCTTTAGCGAGCACAAATTAAACTCTAGGGGGCTAAAGCAGACATCCAGCATTATCCAAACCTTTCTATGATCCTTTCTTAAATTGTTTTTGACTCAAACTTATCCATTTTATCATGTTATCTTCCTTTTTTTTTTTTTTTTAGCTTAGTACATTATGAATGTATAATACTCTTTCACTACCCTGCCTTTTGCTTCTAGCTTTCCTGAACAATGTGTACTCTTCATATTTATGTTGCACCATATCATTATTATTCTACCTCAGCTGGATTACCCTAATTATAACTGACTTGACATCCTGCACCATAACTCAGCTTCCTCTTTTATTGTCCAGATGATTTTCATTCCTATACTAACATTGTGATTGCTTCTCAGCAGCCCCATATGATTTCATAGCTAGGTTAGGGATATTTTATTCATGGCATTGCTCACCTGACAGTTTGACATCTGTCACCAGCTTTCTGTCCTCTCCAGATTTCTCAGATGGCTCTTTCCTTGCAGTGTCTTCACTGACCTGTGTCACCATGGCATATAGAGTGGACAGAGATGGAGTAAAACAGACCATAAAGTAAACATCCAACAAATATCCTTTCCCAAAGAGTTCTGAGATGCCTATAGATCGGAAAGAAACCACAGAAAGGAGGACAAGAAGAATACATTCTGAAATTCAAGGTTAGTCATTCCTAAAGGGCTTCACTTGCTCATAAAATAACTTGTTAGGAAGCTGGTGGCCACCTTCTCTCTGTACCCGGTAATGTGCCTGCTAAGGCTTTCTGAGGTCTCTGGAATTGGTCTCTCTTCATCCCCTGCTGCACAGGGGCTGGGTTTTTGTATTGTTCTAAGTTAGAGCACTGGCTTTGATGTCAGGTAGGACCAGAGAGATGTGTGTTTCTCCAAATTTCCTTAAAGCAACAATCAATCATAGATGACTTAATAAAGGTATCTTTGGGGAATACCAAGCTTTCAGAAATTAAACTGATGTTTATACGTGTATCAATTACAGTTTTTCCTCAGCTTAGGGAGAACACTACAATTCTCACAATAGATCCTCTTGGAAAATAACTGGAATATTCATTTAAGAGGGTTACAGCAAGCCACCTACAATATGTGGTATATCTGTCTTTAGCTACCTTCATCACAATTTAATCAATTCAAGGAATTATAGGACCATGGTACAGGATAGAAGTGGAGCTAAGCAGTAATGCCAAGAACTATTGCAAGGTCCATGCTGCAAAATTTCTTAATGTGTTATTTTAAATTGTCAGAAAGCAAAATCTTGCACTGATAGGGAAATGGTACATACAATAGCTTTCTCCCTACCTAGAATCCATATTTCTACATGTGAAGATGTGAGAAGGTTGTCATATTACTTACAGATGTAGCAGTTATACAGTTTCATTTTGGTTTTAATTCTGTAGAAGTCTATGACAAAAACTTTGAAATTCAAATGATACAAGAAATTCTAAAACAATTTCAAAGGTCTGACAAGGAGGTAGAATTTAAGATTTAGGAGAAGAGGGATTTCTTAAAGGACTTGCATCCCTACCAGAACAAAAGAACTATGGAGTCAGATGAAGGCAAAAGAGAAGTTATAGCTGACAGGATAAAAATGGAAGGATTTATTCTTTAAAAAAACAGTCAAGTAAGAAGCATTGTTTTGGTAGGAAATGAATGGGATAAATCTGACCTTCATTATTCCAGCTCCTCTGAACTATTAAATAGGGCAAGTACTGAAATAAGGATTGAGGCTATTTTTGCTGCCACTGGAGCAGCACAAAACTGTCTTAGCAGGGACTGAAATCCAGCAGTAGGACTCTGTTAATTAAAATAGCCACTATTAAGATATTTACTGTCCCTAATAATCAGAGCTATGCAATTTGTACTACTGAGTAAACAAATCATGCTTTAGAAGTTCCCAGTTGGCTATTACAGTCTAGTCTGTCAACTGTCATTTAGTTATAAAACCAATTTTCCATGTAGTTTATTTGCATAAACAACATTCCTTCAAAGAGCTTCATGGAAAAAGAAATCACATTAAACAAAATTAAAATTAGGTTAAAGTAAAGTTAATAATCTGACAAGCTCCCCAAAGCCAAACTAGTCAAAGATTTTTAAAATTTCATGCTGCGTTTTTTTGATGTGTTCACCTCTTTAGGCAGACTTACGCTGTGTTAAAAGAATGATCATTACTGCTTCTCGAATCCTGTTAATTATGCTTGTTTGTGCAGGGTTATTTGTAATTGGTCCCTCTCCAGATATGCTCTCATCTCTGTATATTTCATGGAAACATAAAAAAATATCCATGCTAACTACAATTTATTGCCAGTCTCTCTCTCTCTGTATATATATATCAGGTGTCCCATACTGATGTGGCCCAGAGTAGTATCTTCTCTGGATGCGCAAGTTGCATCTGCCATCATTGCTTTGTTGGGTTACCAACTGTTTTAACATATTATGATCATAGACTTGGTAGTACTTATAGATGCAACAAACTGTTAGTTTAAATACAAAAAAAAAAAATCATTACTTGGATATATGGCTTAATATACTAAATGTAAATGATTTGAGAGAGAGACCTCATATGAGGCACCTGAGGAGTTTTCACAGGTAAGAATGGGGACTATACTGCAATATAAGACTTTGATGAGCTAATCAAATTGTTAGATTTACTCTCTGTTACAATCTTCCCCGGATTTCCACACTTTCTAACACATAACATAAATCAAGTTAGCAGCAATACTTGAGTCTCTTACTTATGAAACTGATTTTATTTTAAAATAACATAAGCTTTTCTTCCATGTATTATCCCAGTACCTTGCATTTTGTCCATGTTGTTGAAACACTTGTTTTCACTGAAGAAAATTCTGCCCTTGAGATATTAATCTGACCAAAGGTAGCAGGTTATGCAGCACTGCAGGGAATCCCATTATAGTTGGAGCAGCTAAAATACAGTTTTCCACTGAAAAATGGTGAAGGATGAGCTTGTGAAGTCTACAGATTTATGTGAAAAACTCTTTTATTGTGCAGCAATTGTCCCGCAGGAATTAAAAAAAATGTTAACAAGTAAGGGGGTTTGGAATTAAATGACCTTTAAGGTCCTTCCAACCCAAACCATTCTATGAAGTTGTAGATAACATTTAATCTCATCTGTAAAATTCGCATTGGCATAGAAACCCTAGTGAGCTTTTAGCTTTTGCATTTGTAATGTCAGGTGAGGTTTACTGAAAAAGGGAAATATTGAAGCTGCTGACTAAATAAATACCGCTAGATGTCCATGAACCTTTCTCTTGATGACACTGATGCAAAAATGGCTTTTGCAGGTATAGCAGAGTTGAACAAGAAAGGGCTTAAACTGCCATGAATGGCTTTACCTTTGGGGAAACAATGACTCCTGGTTTTTATAGGTTATTATTTTTTCACATGTCATTCAGCATATGCTTATGCAACCCAAATTGGTCTTGTTATTTATATTTCACAGTATTTCAGGCCAGCATCTTCTTTTCTTCCCCAGAGCTTTAGCTGAGCTGCTCTTGCTTGACTGCTTCTGAGCCTGCATCTGATTCCTGAGTGAATGTGCTTTCACACTGCTCAGATAAAGGGCTTTCATTGCAGTCGTGACTTGCATGGGGTTGGATATTATACCTTTCTTACGTCTAGACCTACAGAGATGACGACATGCTGAATCATCTATGAATAATCAAAGTGAAATCTCAGACAATCTCAAAAATAGACTTCTTTACTCACTTCTGTTAACCCCAAGATACCTGAATGATACTGAGATGTGGGGAAAAAAAGGTGTCATAATATGTGTTATGCAGCTACAGGAACGTACATGTGTGTTGAAACTGTTGTTGAAACTGTTACAAAACATAAGAATAGAGAGGGGAATAAGGTTTGACTTGTGCCTGTATAGACAAGGCGGGGGCTTCTAAGTCTGTTTTTGACACACCCAGTTATGGCTTTCAGCTTCTGGCTAAAATGTACACAGTTGCTTGATTCTTAGTGCTGCTATTTTAACCCCAAACTCATCACTGAATCACATGCATTCAATTTTGTAACATTAATTTCTCAAGTAGACTGTTTCACATACATTCAAAAGTTGAGAATATTTTCCTTTTTGTTAAATTTATTTTATGAAACCTACAATTTTCTTTTAACCGAAATTAGATGCTGGAGCATTGAACAGTGAGAAGAAAGAGATATTGAACACTTACTAACTTATGTAGAGTAGTAGTTCATGAAAAAATAAAACTGTTCAGCAATCCAAACTGCTGAACCACCCCCTCTCCCCACCAGCCCCCCAGCCCCCCCCAAGCTCCTGTCCCAATGGAACAAGATGAGGTTGAATCAAAAAGACATTTATTTTTGTAATGTTTTCTATTTCAGCATCAACAACAGAGGGTAAATTTTCACAATTTGTCTGAGAGAATGATGCATGCATTTTGACTAAAAATCTGCCTGAAGACATTTTTTTTCTCCTGAAACTCCCAGGCCATGTGTCTACAGATTGATGTGCATCCTTAGTTTTACAACAAAAGTCTTATCAAGCAGCATCTGGAAAATACTGCTTAGGAACTGGAAGAGTTTAGCAGTGTTTGAGGAAAAAAAATGGTTATTTTCATTTTCTTGTTACTTCTCAGGTGATTTGTCTCATATTCCTCTAATGGTTAACCAAAATAATCATGTTTATATTTACTTACTGTTATAATTAACTTTAGAATTTTGAAAGTCTTGTTGCCAGTATTCATTTATATAAAAGATTAGACTCAAGGTAGCCAAAGGAACTTGGAAATACAGAACAGGCCTCTATTGAAAAATACACGTTTCTATAAATTCTATGAATTTACACAGCTGAATCTTCTGTTTATTTTACAGCTTACAGTTACTGAAGTAAGGTGACTTTGTATCCCAGACTGTGATGAAGCTTAGAGGTGGCCTTGGGCACCGATATCAGCTGCACCTCAGTCTAATAATCTTATTGTCTCTCTCAAAATTGGGTCATCTGAGAACCAAGCCCTAGTTCTTGCCTGTGGGGATGTTTTTGTTGGTATTACATACTATATATTTCTATACAAGAAGATTTAAATGGAACTCTTAACCTGATATTTGAAGAATAGACTCCGATTAACAGAAATATATATTTTTTCCTGCAAATGCAAGCAAAGTGCATCATTACATTTGATGAAATAATATAGCATCTGTCTTACAGTGAGATTCCATGCAATGATTGTGTATCATCTTTATACATGAGAAAAATACAAAATGATTTGCTGACCCTCAGCCTTGTACTTAATAGCTATGTGACATGTTCCATGAAAACTAACATGTGTAAAGGATCATGTCATTATATACAGCTGTTACAGGCCTAGAAAGCGAACAATGTGCTACTGACATATAAATAATACCTTCTGTGCACAGTTAAACATTGGGGCTATTTTTGCCAGATTTTAAGCTCTTTGGAGGCCAACTGGAGCAGCTGAAATAGAACATTAAAAAATGTTTTGATGCTAGGGCACAGATGGCAGTAGCCCAATGTGTCAAAATAAATGTTTCATTTTTAGTCTAATGTGGGAAAAATAGACCTTGTCAATTACTCCAATAATTGCAGGTGCAATGAACGCACTTGGTAGCTAAAAAGAGCTATTTCAGATGGGCATTCAGAAGAATTTTATGTACCTTACTTCCAGCCGTCAGAAAAGGTAAATTACTTTAGGCCAATGACTTACTGCATTTGGAAGGGTCTCTAACAGCCACAATCAAGGCTGAAACTTCGATCTTTTTTTTGGCACCTGAATTTCACAGGATTGCTCCTTCTGAGAAGGAGTCCGAGAAGGTGCTATAGACAATGGATCTGCTAACTTTAAATCAATGACACCTGTATGTTTAGGAAATTGGAAATTTCCAATGGCTGGAACAGACTTCAGTGCTTGTCCTTTTTTTTTTTTTTTTTTTTTTCTCCCTTCCTTAAAGGAAAGTCAATTTAATAGAGGCAATTATTTTTCACAGCTGACTTCTGCCCAGACCTTATGTGCCATCAGCACTGAGTGGCCACATGCCATTGGGCCCATCCACCAGTTTTTGCAGCAGCTAGGGGAACACCCATCAGTCTCTGCTGTTGCGTAACCACAAGGACATCTGCCTTTCGAAAATGGGCAACATATGGGGGCCAGAAACATCCTACTGAACTGTTAAAGCACTCTGTGGAGAACCTTCAAATAACCCATAGACAGCATAGTGTGAGAGAAGGTTCTAGCTGTTTAGGGGCCAACATTTAGAACAGCTTCATTTGCTGATACTCTGTGCTCATTGGTTACAACTACAGCGGAGGCTCTGGTCTGTAACATGGAGCAGGGTGACAAAGCGCAAATGATAACCCTTATACAACATTAAGATGATTCACATTCTCTTACCCAATATTTTACTTCTCATATGAAATTTAAATCTGCTCCATCTGGTGCAGTAACAGTTCTCACAGTCTGCGTGGCCACTGAGAAGGGGGGTGGGGGAAGGCAGGAAAGTAAAGCAAAGCAGACTTATAACTGAATATGGAAGGCACCTCCTGATTTCCTGAGATTGTGCCCTTCCAGACAGCTCTGTAGCTTGCTATTGCAGTACTGTGGCTTTGTATTTTGTCATCTGCAGTAGGATTTGCAGCATTTTTGCTGAAGAGGCAGGACTCTCATTTTTCCCTGGGCACTGCAGCACAGAAGGTAAGGTACAGCTTTTGGCTGGAAGGGATCTGCAAGGATTGAAAAGCCTGGGGCTTCTTCTGCACTATACATTGTCTTAAACTAAAAGACATTTTTCTTCACCTTTTATAATCTGTTTACAGTGCTCCACATACCTGAAAACATTACTTTACAGTGCAGTTAACTCTGTTTTACACACACACACAAAAGACTTTGACCCAAATCAGTTCTTTTTAAATAACCACTAGGGCTTATTCTCTGCTTGAGGATGAAGTGTTCAGTCTGTTTTATATGGGTGTCCCAAGAAAGCAGAACATGAAGAAAGGGAGTATGATGTACACAGGAGGTAAATAACAAAATCACAAACCCGCAGCCTGATTTTTATGCTTTATATATATATATATGTATGTATTTAATAATAAGCATAGAACTAGGAAGGTAGCCAAAACCCTGACTCACAAAGATATATCGGGGAGAGCTATGATTGTATAAGAACATCTGTGAAGTTTACCTCCTACACTCAGAGGGCCAGCATGACGAGGGACAGAAAGCTGTAGGAGTAGCAGGCCCTCCAAACCCTTATTTACGTGAGCAGGGGATCTTGCAGAGGAGCCACATGACAAATACCAAAGTGCTTCAACTTCAAATTGCTGTGATAGCTGGCATGTACCCACAGCCACAGAAACAATTCTGTCTTCATCCTGCTTTAATTCCAGATGGATAAATCAGGGTCAGCAAGAAGTGAAGCAGCAGACAATGACTGGTAAATGACCCAAATAAACTAGGCCAACAACAAGATTTTTAAACAGGGAGATGTTAGAGCCACAAAACCTGCTGGAGGCACAGAGAAGTGAGTTAATTGTCAGCATCCCTCAAGTTATTATAGACAATTCTAAAGTTAAGGTTGAGCAATCCAACCTCTCTCATGTATGAGAAACACCACACTTACTCAAGAAAATGACAGCGCTTATTCTGAGTACAGAATTCAATTTCCAAGGATTAAAAAATAAACACCTTAATTAATGTATGACTTTAAAATAATTAAGTCCTTTAAGAAATTTAACATCTTTTTTAGTCTTATTTCTCCTGAATGATCTTCAGAATAATAATTATGTAGGCATTTCATATTAGCAATTTTCTACACCAGTCACAGTCAAAAGAGACGTTATAATTAAATTAAATTATTAATGATTTCTGCCTCTAATTGTTATGACTAGATAGACTGTGGTCTGACTTATTTAACTCTTCACTGGAGTAACTCATCAGCATCTTATGTTGTGCAAGGAAATTTCCATTTGTAGACTACACACATCTGAAATAATTTAAAGTTGAAACATATGGTTTCAATTCTCAGAAATATTGCATGGTAGTAGCTTTTGCTTATAAACCAAGAAATCTCCATGGAAGAGAAATTTGCTAAAAGGAATTTAGAGTCCCTAATGCATATCAGCAGTATATTAAAAACTAGGTCTAATCTTGTCCAGCCTGTGCAAAATTGGGGTTGAAATACAACCATTAGGAATCTTGTGCTTCTCTCAGACAAACTTTGCAAGTGGCAACTTCCCACACCTCTGGGAAGGTACTTATGGTGTAAGTGAAAGAACAATTAGAGCCACCTGCCTAGCCACTGAAAAAGCTTCTGAGGCAGTTATACATGGCTTACTCCTTTTGATGCAGAGTTTGAATACCTGTCACACTTGGAAAATTGTAGGTTCCATTTAAAACCAATAGGAAATACTGCAAATACCAATAATGCTTCAGATTAAAAGATGTATTCTGAAAACATAGGCTACTTGCTCAAAACAGAGGGGAAGCAATAAACAGTAAGTTGATCTCTAATAGTCTCCACAGTTCATTTGTATGTATCTCTACACAAATACAAATTATATATCTATATAACGTGCACAGAGAGAGAGTTTACATCTTTACAAGCCCTAAGTGCCAGTGAAAGGAAAAACCTCTCTGCTTTGCAGCCATTTTTCAGGTCAGCTTCACCCTCTTGTGAGTGACAAGAACGAGGCTTTTTCCAGAAAGGACTCACTTCAGGAGCAGACCATCTGGATGCTGTCTCAGTGCTGCACAGAGAAAAGTGTGAGAGAGAAAATAAAAACCAAGAAATAGCAAGAAGCTTTAGGGGCAACATAGAAGTGGAACAGGAAGAATTCAGGCCAGTAAAAAATATAAATAAAAATCACTTTGTGGTTGATTTGCACGCCACTGGTGTTTTGGGGAATGTCAGCAGAGGACATTCCTATGTCAGTTGTGCTCATGTTTCAGTATGGGTATAAGCAATCAGTTACTAGGAAAATAAGATAATTATTGTGAGAAAGAGCAGAAATCATTCCAATCACTTTGTCACAGGTCTGTGTTCAGAACAACCATATGTGGATGTTTTACAGCAAGTTGTATATAAAACCAAGGAGAGCTACATGCTGTGCAGCAGGAGCACTGTCAGAAAGGAAGAATAACAAAGAAGACACTGTGGATGGGTGCCTAGAACTGAAGTTACACAACGTGCCTGAGAAAGGACAGTGGTGATCATATCACAGCACCCAGAATGCTACATCAGGCATTCTGGCAGGAGAACTGCAGAAGGTGTGGGGCCTTCAGCTTAATTATCTCCTTAGATAAATCCACATCTAGGAGGAAAGAGAAAAAGACAACAAAGAACATTTCAGATCACAGCTGTGACACCACTCTGAGAGCACAAGACCTGAGGCTGTCAGGTAAGCTAAGGTCAGCACTGAACCTGTGCTGCCTTTCCAGAAGGACACGAAAAAGTAGAATAACAGCAATGTGACTGAGTGCACAAACCAAAGTCAGACAGTGAAAAATAGGAGGATATGAGAAGAAACACTGGGCATGAGGTTGGAGAGAAAAACAGAAAGACCTCCCAACACATCCCAGGAAGTTTTATCCTATTTATTGCTGTTTGAGATGCATACAGGTACATGGTTACTAGTGCTGGGGCAATATACAAACAGTAGGTGCAAAATCAGGGCTACCTCTACCCAGAAAATAGTAGTTTATGTCTGTGCAGTATGTTAGGGTCCTAACATAACCTTGTGTTATTTTTCCTAAGAGGCTAACAGCTCAGTCACTTTACATCAAGATGAAGTAAACGTACCAACCAAGAAAGATGAAAATCTAGACTCAGAAGCTGGAATTGAGTTTTGGGGAACTTTAGAGCCTCAATTTTTCTACTATTGGAAATGTGAATTCAGGAATTGTTTCATATTTTTCCAGAAAGACAGAAAAATAGGGGATTGTAAAGAATATGTTCTAGTATAGACAATACCCTGGGAAGTTAGCAAGGAAGAGATTCAATTAGAAACATGATCTTCTTAATGCAGGTCAAGGTTTGGCCATTAGGTAGCCATAAGGAAGAAATGAGAAGGAATTTGATTTAATACGGACTTACAGGACATACTGATAAAACTTTCATTAAGCCATCACTATTGTGTTTCTGCACAGAGGTTATTTGAGTTTTTCATTTAAAGCAGCAATGAAGAACTTTCTTATATTTGAAGGAGAAATTTTATGCTCAATAATATGTAGTTTACAAACAACCTGGGATCATAAACATTAGAATGGCAGTTAGACTGAACAGTACCATGAAGGCCAAAGTCAAGGGTGTTTGTGTGAGACAGATTCCATAGGCATTGTTCTTACTATTCTCCATCACCTCTACAACACCTATCTGAAAGTAGGATTTTTCTGAGGCTAAGTCTTCTGAACATTAAAGTATACGGTGAAGAAAGTTTTACCCTGTCGTTGTTACAGCAAAAAGGTCAAAAACTTGTGGTTGAACTGAAGTATATTTCTGAGAGATACCCTCTCACATTAAAAAATGTAACAATTCCCTACTTACATGGTACCTTGAAAAGTTAATTACTTTTGCAGATTAAACACAAGTCCTACTTTCAGTTTGTAGCTCCTTATCACTGGATCTTTTTATACTTTTTTCCTGCTCCATTAAAGAATCTTCTATCTGGTAGTTTCTGCCCGTATAGGTACTCGTGGACAGTGATCAAATCACTTAACTTTTTCTTTCCATAACTTGAACATATTGCATTCCTTTAGTTTGACACATATTTCTAGTTTTCAGCTCATCCTCAAGGCTACTGTCCAAACCTAGTTCAATCTTTGTCATCCGTTCTGGTGATGATCATTGTAATAGGAACAGGTTTACCTGTCCAGGCTTAAAGGTTGGACTAGATAATCTTAGAGATCTTTTCCAACCTAAATGATTCTATGACTCCCAGTCCTCTTAATCCAGCTCAAGGCATTGCTGTACACATCCAGGGCTTGTGGTCACATCATTTCAGCTGGCACTCGTGCTTATTTCATCACAACACCCTCCTCTCATTTGTTCCCCATTTCTCCTTCACTCCTACCCACTTTTCCTCCAAGTTCTTGCCAGCGTGGATTTGTGCCTGGACATGTGACCCCATGCTGCAACAGAGATCCTGCATTTAATGAGGTTTGCAGATTGTCAGTTTTCAAATTAGGTTCTGAACAGTTTGGTGTGCTTTTCCGTTCACTGTGCATTCAATGTAGGGACCATGGAAACTGATGGAAAGGTTCCTGCCTGTGATTTCAAGTCTACAGATAACTACTCTAAAGTGAAAACAGTTTGACTAAAGACTGCATAAATTAAACATTCCCTAGGATCTAGTGGTTACACAAAGAAAGAAAGCCTGTGCTGAGCTGTTCAAAATGGCTGCTTTACTGGTCTCTTTCATCATTTCACTGATTTAAATTCAAACCTCCTTATATCCTACGTAAGATATTTTATTTTTACTTTGTCTGAGTAAAAGGACTTTGCTAAAGAATTCTCATCCTACAGCTCCAGGGCCTTTGAAATAATATCCTGTATGCTTTGTCTCTATCAGCAGATTCCCTGCATCAATCTACAATGAACTACGTAAGCCACTTATAGCAGAGACTGTTCAAGCCATTCTCCATTTGAATGGCATATTCTGATCTCCCCAGTTTTGTTAAGCAAGTTGAACCTTAATAACACACTGAGAAGCTGAATGGGCTAATGAAGCATATTGCACGATCTGGAATTGCTCCCTTACAGGTAAAGCTCTGAACCACTGACAGCAAGAGGATTTTTTTTTTTTTTTTCATTTTCCATGGTTACTTTTTGCTGTTGTTGCAGTGCTCTCTTACACAGTTCTCTGGCTCTGTATTAACCACATGCTGAAGAGAAATAACATCTCAGTGTAGTACTGATGATGAGCTTTTTGTGACAGAGAAGAAAAAAAAAAAAAGCAAGTTTCTCTTGAATACTACAAAAATCTTTTAATTGCATTTCCACACTAAATGGATCCTTAGTCTAAAAGAGTCTGCTAGTGTACCAGAGGATGCAGAAAATAATTCCATGGTACAACTGTATACAGCTTATTTTTACTGAGGGGAAAAGCATGGTGGGGGAAGCATTGTTACTTTCAATGTACTAGTCCTTGACTATATGTCACGTTGCTTGCACTGTGCTGTCAGGTGGAATACAACATTGTTATAACACTAGAATTAAGGCTTCTGTACTGAGAATGGCTGGGGGTTTGTTTAGTTCTTGCAGCACTTAAAACATTCCCTTTTCTATCCCAGAAGAGATATCTGGTCATTTAACTCTATCCTTCCTGTTTTTTTCCCCCACATATAAGTGTAGGGAAAGCTTAAATAGATTTCACACAAGATATAGAGAGGAACAAGTCCTTCATGCTGACAAGGCATCCTTACGCTATCCTGTCAAGGCACCTGGGGCCTGCCAGCCTCTAGCTTGGGCAGTGGCCTCAGGGTTAGCAATGAAGTCACAGTGTTTGAATGGAGGGGAGCTTCCTGGAGCTCATTGCAGAATTACCTTTGTTTAATAAACAGGGAATAAAGCCCACTTTTTGTACCTAAACTCCTTCCCTGTGGATGAAATTAGCCAGCTGCTGGCTTCAGGAGACCATTGTGCAAAGCATGTCCATCCCTCATTAGCAAAAGCTGACAGAACTTGCAGTATGAAAGTACTGACTACGTGGTGCCCTTCTCAGCAGCCTTTGCTATCTTCCCCTGTAAGAGGCTTTCCAGTAAAGTTTCCACTGCAGGGGAAGATGGGATTTACAGCAGTCCTACAACTACTCAAATGCTTTTGAAAAGAGCCCCAAAACAGGATGAACTCAAAGAAAAGTCATATAAGCTACTTGATTTCTAGCATTCAGCCAAGGGAATGGTGGAAAAGTGGGGTCTGTGTTATTAGAAGCTTTCAGGGTTTCAGCCTCAAAACTCTTCTGAGAAGGATTTCTTCAAAAGTCACAAAAGAAAAGTGTGAAAAAAGACGAAAAAGGCATACAGTAAAACGACTGTCTTCATTCTAGAAGTACGCAAAACACATTTAAAGAATACCAAATGTGCAGCATCAAAGCCAAGGTGTGCATGCACAGCATGCACTCAGATAGTTAAAAACAACATCAAAAGACAGAACAAAGCTATGAATGGAAGTTCTAAAGACAACCTTAATTCTAACATTTCCTTGATTTAGTGTGCTTGACTTTGAGCTTCACTAGTACTATTTGAAATCAGTTGTCTCTCTTTTTTTTTTTTTTTTTTTTTTTTGTGATAATTCCTGGATTTTGAAAGAGCACATTAAAATACAGAAATTCTATCATGTGGCACACAAACAGCTATCTGGTTAGTCAACAGCTTTGAGCATCTGTGATCCATTACACAGATTTCTGACACTTATGTTAATGGAATAGCTGACAGCACTAATATGCTGTCATTTTCTATGAGGATTGACGTTGTAAGGGAATAGGTAATTTGCTAGTGGGTTTTCAGATGTTTGATGCCTGCAGAGGAATAACAAAGCTTGATTTACATAGTCAGTTGAAACACTGAGGGGCATCATTTTTACATCCTGCTCCCGCTTTCCCATTACCAATTTGGTCAGTTTCTTCCTTACCTCTCAGTTCCTCTTTTCAATTTTGTGAACCTTTTTTCCCTTCCAGCTTCAAAACAGGTCCCAAGCCATCTTGCTGCAGCTTCCTGCTCATGCCAGCCTCTCTCCTTCTGGTCACAGTAAACTTGTTCCATCCAACTCAATCCACTGCGAGAAGCTCAATCTCTTCTTTTCAGTTCCCTCTAGCCCTCCCTCATCCAAGACTTCTCTCTTGGTGTCTATGAGGGGGAGGCAAGTTGGAGAGTTTGGCGGAGAAAAAGAATCAAGGCTCCTGCTTTCCATCCTAAGCCTGTCTGAGTGCACCTGAAGTCAATCATCTTATAGGGTGTGACCTTCAGACTCCTTTTAGCTTGTAGCAGTATGTGATCATTGAGTGTAGTCACAGTAAAGGCATACGCATCCTAAGAAGAGGGGATACTTTTCACAGTAGCACTAAGGTATTTTTAGCAGCTAAAATTATCATCTGAAGACAAAACTAGTCAAAAATCACCCAAAGGAGTTACTGTGGACAAACATACTTTCCTCAAAGCTCTTTGTTGAAAACACTGCAGCTATTTTGGCTGAACACTGCAGCTATTTTGGCTGAACTCCTTCAAATACTCCTAGGGTGGTATAACTGCTGAAAGTATAAATCAAGCTACATGGTTAACTTCCAGCTATGTTCTAATTACTAGAGAACAAAGTCTTACAATGGAAAGAATCAGGGCATAAATGATTGTAACGTAGAACTCAGTAACAAATGGGCTAATAAAAGGTTGTCCTGTGACAAGAATATGAATAACACGTAAACCCAATAACATCCTACCACTTTCTCTTCTCCCAAAGTTTCCCCTAACCCCAAAATAAACTTCCCTTGTTGCTTTCCTCAGGTATTGTTGAGTACCTGGGAAATGAATAAAGGAATAAATGAAAACATTGACCATGCTGGACAATTTCACTTGACAGTGCATTGCAGCTTAAGGGAACAGCTGGAGCCAAGTGACAGGCTGATGGGAACAGTCAGTCATTTTGCTGTTCAGACTGCAAGGCACCACAGAGCTTAAACAGATCAAAATGCAAAGAGACAGAAGTACCTATTGGGTATATAGACACCATGTTTACAAATAAACCATACCTCTCAGGCATGACCAGCTGCACAACCCTAAGGCAAGATATTTTTCTGAGGTTGAACAGCTCTAGAGCTTGCAAACCACATTTCAACACTCCTTGCTGAGAAGTGAACCCTGTAATACTATCCTGACTTCACTAATGTTTGTTTGGCTCCTGAAAACCCAGATAATATACTGGTAGGATGAGTAAACAGGGATTCATTTGCACCTTGGAAAACCTAGTAACAAGGAATAAAAAGGCACAATTTATATAGTCATGGTGATCTGTAGAATAGGTTTTCTTCTTAGCAATTCAATTGCTAATTAAAAAATAGCCAGCTGGCCTTCAAACTTTCAGCAAAGCAAAAGTAAAACCAGACCAAAAGCTCCCTTCTCTGCAGAGTTAAGTAGGTAAGAGCTGTCTAGAGCACTGTTACCACTGAAATTGCTTGGCTGAAGCCAGTCAGCCTTTAAACTGACCTGATGAATCCCAGTTGATCCAGCTGCTTTCTACAGCTTCTCTATGAACTGCAGGACGTTCGTACAGTAACTTGAGGTTATTGTCTGGGAAGGAAGCTGCTGAGCTGCTCATGCCTTCATAGGCCTGACATTTCTAGTCACACGCAGCAAAGGCTCAGGAAGATTACAGGTGGTATCCTTTGCAGAGAGAACCATGCCCACCTTCCTTCCTTGTATTTCCATGTAAAGAAGATCTATATTAAAAAGGTTACTGGCCTCATCCTGCTGATGACAGCTTTGCTTTCAAATTAGTCAAGTGGACAAGCCTCCCATGTCAGACAGTCTCTTCAGTGTATTAAAATATATATATATATATATATAATAATTTCCAGACTCTAGTCAGCTTTGTAAGCCTTAATAATGTCTGTCCAAGAGCAAATTCAGATCTCTGGAGCATCCAGGATGGTTTGACTCATGTCCCCATACATGATGAACCTAAAGCATACAGAGCATCCAAAAATGTTTCCTTCAGCTCAGGCTTTTCTGATCATAAACTCTATTGTGCTGTTTCACTCTTATTTCAACTAACCAGGCTTTTTAGGTATGCTGACTAATTTTTCCTGGATTTTATTGGATTTGTGGTCACTAACAGAGACTGCTCAGACCTATTAGTGCGGACAACCAACAGACATCTTGGGAACGACACACGTGATCAGCATAATGTGCAAAAATGTATGCTTTATTTTTACACCAAAATTCTCTGTATGGGGCTGGGTACAATTTCTTCCTGTAAACAGACAAAATGGAGTCACCTGGATGATCTGAAATTTGGTCATGAGAGCTGGAATTCCTATATGCAGAGAAGAACACTGCATAAAGCATCAGAGCATATTTTTATCCTGGAAGTACAGTAATAATGACCCTTCAGATTTCTGTTGATTGCATCACTCTCCAAAAATTATCTTTTTTTGGATGAAATTTCTCTTGCTTGATCTCAGACAGAAAGTGAACAGTAAAAATCTGTTCAATCATTTTTATATCGTCAATGAATCACCAAAACTAGTACTGACACTGAATCATATTACATGTTTTATCCATAAGGAATTTACTAGGACAATGTATCTCTTAAACTCCAGTTATTTCATTGACTTTATTTTTAAAGAAAGAAAGAGTAGTAATGGTTCACTGACTATAATTGACCAAAAACCCACAATGAAACAAAGCCAGACTTCCAAACCATTGAAATTATTTCATTTATCATAAGGAAAAAAAAAAATCAAAAGCACAAAAAGCATTTTGGTCAAATTTGATGTTACAAAACATTTTTATATTTATTTAATATCATGTTCTTCTACTCTGTAGTTATACTTATTTTCTGAAAAAATAATATGCAAACAGATTATTGCATAACACATTTCTTCCAAATTAGCCCAGAAATATTCACTAAATTATTATTTTAACACATAAGAAAAGTGTTTTAATATTTTACGTTTAAATTCCAGAGAGTTTTATCACATAAGATATTCTGTGGAAAGCAGCACCTATTTACTTCTTTGTAAGCCATTATGAAGATCGAACAAGCCTTTTAGACGAAATAACAGCGGTAATTAAAACACAAGCTGAATAAAGAAGCTCACTGAGTGGGTTTTTACAGGGTGAGTATTTCACTTGGCTGTGTATGTGGAACATTTTGCATAATGGTCTACAGACCTCCTAGGATTTTGCTAGTACAGAAAATACATATACATAGTGCTGAGACACAGAGAAGTGGTATTTCACATTATGTCTATGCTTATTTAGGGCTCACTGTCTATGTGGAATGAGTAAAAGTAATATGAAAAGAAAATAATTATTAAACAGAAAATATTCCATTATGCAAACAAAGAAAAATACTGTATTTTAGTTTAGAGAGTTCAAGCATATACAGCATATACATAATAAAGCTCAGGCGTTTCTTTCTTTCTTTCTTTTTTTTTTTTTTTTTCTTTTGTATTAGCTAAAGAAGCAGTCATGAAACTGTTGTATATTGGCTTAAAACTCAACAACCACCTAGTGCATTCTTCTTGCTCACCTTTTAAAAATACACAATCTGAGATGGATACATTGCACTGCTGGAGTTTACAATATATATTTCAAATTTACAAAAATACAGAAAAACAAGATTTCTTGCACTCAGATACTGAGCATTAACCCTTTGAGTACTAATTCCCACCTGCAACACTGCAGAACACATTCATCTGACTTGCATGTTTTTATAACATTCTAACAATTATAATTGTCATCTTTATGTACACTATTAGGAAATGCATTCCTACATATTAAAAAAAAAAAGGTAGAGACTAATAAAGTACTAATAATATAAAAATAATGGGTTGAAATATGTGAAGATTTCTGCAAAATATACACAGAGAATCACAGACTGATGATTCCTCTAGGGATTTTTCTATTTCCTCTCTGCAGCAAAGTGACAATTATGTAAGTCCATGTTAGGACATGACAGCAAACTTTCTCATGTGGCTATACAGAATTGTGCTTTTTCTCTTATTTATGGATGCTCTGTTCACTTTTCACTGTAGACATTTCTCTCTCAGCTCTATGCTCCTATTTGCTTGATGTGATCCATTATTATTCTGCACCATTGCTGTCTGAAAAAAAGGGGTTTTATTTCATGTAAGGATAATTATGATGCAGTTCTGTACTGTGAGTTGATGCTTTGTGTCCAGATGTTCATGGAAACATGAAAAATTTCTTGCCATAGCAAGTCTTGTTAAGCCTTGTTAATAGAGAATGTTACTGACCCTGGGATGCCCTACAATTCAGCAGAAATCATGAACATAAAGAACTTCTCTTGAAGGTCAAATTTGCATTAAAGAATGAAGAAAATGTGAAATTTGCTGGGAGAGGAAATGGATTTTCAAAAAGCAAGAGGTGAAATTAAAAAATAGGCTCTAAGAAGGTATGTTTTTTGGAAAATGACTGAGCTTTCTCTTTCCTGACAACAACTCTGGACTACATTGATCATGTAACTAAATAGACAGTATTGTATATACAGCGTCTCTGAACTAGAGTAAGCTATTTTTAAGAAAATAACTGTAGTCCTCAAAGAGTTAATGATAAAACTGCTCTACTCTAAGAGATGTGGAAAGGTTATTGTGAAACAGCTTACAGATTTGTTCAAAAGGCATACTTTACAAAGAAGTGTAAAACTTGTTGAGACGATTGCTATTACACTGTACAGTGTCACATACAATGAGTAGTGCATGCTCTGTGAAGACATTAGAGTGGACCCTTATCAAAGCTATCATATAACCTTATACAAAGGATTGTGCCACTTAAACTAGTGCAGAGTGATTTTTTTTCTGTAGATTTATAATGCTCTAGATTAATACCAATAGGGTTTTTCACAGCCTTGTACGACACCTTTTTTTTCTTTTTTTTTAAACACGTAACACTATAAAACAGCAAATGGTATATCCTGAAATATGTCATGCAAAATACAACCAATACAGCACCATAGATGTAACAGAGACATTACCTAGCACTTTTTTCCAACAAGAAAAAGGACATAGCAGAGACTGTACATTACACGACTTTACAGACCATATGCTACAGAAGATCTTTAGAGGCAGTATCACTTTTGTAGATCTAAAAAGCTGTAATTTTATAAAATCCTGTTTATCATTTCTAACGTAGTCACTTCTGATTAAAATCCATTGCACTGTAATAATATTTTGCTACAAAAATAAATAAGTAAAAGTTTAAGATGCCGATATGTTTATAAAAAGTGTCTGAAGTTACTACAGAAAAGAAATGAAAATAATGAATGCAAGTGACGTATTTCTAAATAAATGTGCTGTGTAACAAAAGGATATTGCCTCTCGTATTCGGTTGTCTAGACTTTATTTTTATAATTATATTTCAGAATAATTCTATAACTTTTAAAAATAACTTTACTTTTAAAGCTATCTCTTTCTTTTAGACTCTTAAGAAAATGGAAATAAAGATGGAAAAGCTGTACAATTTGCTGATGAACTACACAAATAAGTCATCTTATTTAGTTTAGAATAAAGCAAAGATAACGATGGTTTAGGTGGAAAAAAGACATTATGATGGCCCATGAACTACACAGTAGTTTCATTTTTCCAAGGGCCAGTTTTGATATTTCCCGTACTATCTGAGCTGTATATCATGGCTTCATGCACATTTCCCTTGAGAATTCCGTTGTGATTCGTCGTATTAAACGGCAATGACTGTGTCCGTGGGTGCATTTCGAAATGAGCTGGATGGTGCACAGTGTCACTTTCTGGCATTTTAGTACAACTATATATTACAGTACTTGCGTCGCTACTTTCAGGCTGGTTGACAGTGGGATATGGATCACTTTTTGAGCAGCAGGCCCGTCTGTGACCTGACTGGCTATCATGTGTACTGTGGGGACTGTCTGTATGTGAACTGTGGATGCTGCCATCAATACTTGAAGGAATGTGGTAGGCATATTCTCTCTCACCTGCAGATCTATGCCGGCTGAAATAACGTGGCTTAGTTCTGCTTTTCAGACATCTATGAATGTGCATATTAGGTCTGAAGCTTCCCTCATTATGGACATGAATATGAGCTTCATCATCAAGTAGCTGATCACAGTGCATTTTTGCACAACATGGTGTCACAGGAGAAAGGCAGTTAACGTGATTTTGAACTGCTTGTAGGTTAGTGAGTTTGCAGTGGCTAGCAGCTGGATGATTAAACACAGCTGACTTGCTGGGACATGGTGATTCCTGAAGACAAGATGCATGAATTTGAGTGTCCCCATTGACGTTAACCTTTGGGCGCACATTAACTTGGACGGAATAGGTATTTCTTCTAGATGGGCAACAGGACCACCAACAATGCCATACATCATCTCGCTTTGCACAGTGATGGATCAGGATGAAAAGCCCCAAGGTCACGCAGAAGGCTCCATAAAGACAGCTAAATATCATATCCAAGAAATGACCTTGAGATACTGCAAGTGCTCCAAAGGTCCAAGTGGCAGTAAACAGGAACAAAGTGAATGCTGCAGCTCGAAGCTGAGCCTTAAATGAATGTTCATTTTCCAATAAGGAAGAAGAAAGCATGGAGCAGGCTGCCTGGGGAACAGACACAGGGTCTGTAATATGACCATGGCCCACCTCGGTACTTGGTATTCTCTGCGGATCTTCTGTCCTTTCCTTTAACTCATACTTGCGTTCAGGATGGCGCTTCAGTTGAACATATGTGCAGAGAAAGTAAACACAGGTAACTAACACGATGAAAGCTACTGGCCCGTAAAAAGCACCAAGACTAGGCTCCCATGCCATCCAGCAACTGGAAACAACAAAAAGAGAGAGTCAGGAACGATAGGTCACTTTAGATGTGATGCACAACAGACTGAAGTGAAAGTGGGCTTTCTTACTAACTTGTCCCAACAGTTTCAACATAAACAGTCCCAGCAAAACTGTCCCAACAGTTTCTCAGAAGTTTGGATAGGTTTGCTGTGAGGAACAGGAGTGTGTCTTTAATATCAACTAAGCTGCAACACTGCTTTCCTATTTTTTTTAACAGAATAAATGTCTAGTATAATTTAGAGCATATTAAGGCTGAAAATTTCAAAGAAATCTAGGTCAGTTTAGAATCTAGAATTCCACTGAAGTATAAGACTATTTATATCAACCCTTTCTCCTATATTAAAAATGTCAGCTCTAATATATCGATTAAAAAGCAAATGAGGCAAAGTTTATACAATCTCTGTGAGCAATAGAAATGTAAGGGTTTCAATGGTACATTTTCTTAAGTTTAAAGATTGTTCTTAGGGAATACTCTTGTTACCAAAGTAGAGAGCTGGCTGAGTAATAAGAGACTGAAAAAAGAGTTTTAGTTGAACAGAGACACCAGTTTCCACAGTGAGCAGACCCAAAAGTTGTATGGCATTTCTGGGTTCTCAACACTTTCTGAAATTCCTAGCAGTTAATTTATATGAATTATTTATATAATTATTGAATGCCATCAGAAAAATTAAGATAATTGACAGCCTCTTTGTAATACACTGGTAGCATAATATTACTGTAGCATTATTATTTGCTGGGCTTTAAATACTATAACTACGACTGTTTCAAAGAAGCTTAAAATAGTTCTTGGCCAGTATGAGATGAATAAACCTCAGTCAGCTGCATAATTTAGCAGCAGTCTAACAGGACTGTCCTGAGGATGAATGAGCCAATAAAGTAAATGTGGGAGAAGAAAACACTTCGGGCTATTGAAATCTTAGATGGACTTCGGGAGAATTTGGGATGGGGGTAGGGCAAGAATGAATATTTGCCCAGTTTTTACTCTTCTTTATGATCTACTTTTAGCCATTGTTACAAACAGGCTACTGAGTTGGTGGTATAAGCTAGCATAGCTGTTTTTAGGTTCTTTAATTCTAAATATTGCATGGATTGCTGAAAACAGAAGTTACTTTCCTTATTTGTTGGACTGTAACAAGAAGTAAGTAGCTCAAACTTCAGCAAAAAAAAAAAAGAAAAAAAAAGATTTAAATCAGATTTTCAAAAAGTTTTCTAGCTGTTAGGGTAATTATACTAATAAGCCATTGGAATAAAGTGTAGTGTATCCATTATTTGAGCATTTAAAACACCTCACATAAATAACTGTCATCAATAGTTTGAATATAGCTAATTTCCCACTGGGTCAGAAGGACAGATGAGGTTATCCGTCATTACCTGTTCCAGCTCAAAAAGCGACACGGTGTGACACTTTTTACTCATTTAGGCATATGTGATTGGTTGCAGTCCCTCCATTACAGTGAGGAACCTTCTGATATCCCATTCTTGTCAAGCCAGGAATCATCTGGCTATAAGAAGGACAGAATGAATTTATCTTCCAAGCTGAGAACCTCTCAGCTAAAAAAGATGCGGTCCCACTGGCTATTCATCATGGAAAACTGCAGCATGAATACCTTTTTAATACTTTTTTTTTTTTTTTTTTTTTTAAATCTGAACCTTAAACAAAAACATACATGCGTTTATTAATGAACTTAGAAGCAGTCCAAGGAGTATATATTTTGCACATGAAAAGATTCCATGAAAAATATCTGTGAAAAGATAGGTAAGTTACCACCTATATTTAATTGGATAAACATGCAGCACTAAGCTACATAAATACTTGAAGTACATTTGAATGCTGCATATTTGATGCAAAGTGGAAAATGGAATGCTCCCCAGTGGAACGGTCTAGTCTCTTGGGACACTCTTATTTCAAATGGAATTTCATTGTGGATCACTTCAAAAATCAGTTCCATAAAAAAAAAGTTCAAGTTTGTGCATCTACATTTTTCTGCACTAATACTATTAAAAATGAATAAGGCATATAACTCACTATGCTGCTGTTGAATTAGATGCTTTTTATTCATTTTTAAAACCATCCCTCACCTGTGCCTTGTTTTCAATAGAGACTGTGGTAGCATGTATTGATTGGCTATGATTAACATGATTAAAGAAGTATAACCTCTGTAACTGTGCCAAAACCAAAAATATCTCACACATTTATGAACATAAATAATTTGGCCTTTTAATATACTGTTGATTATAAGTGATTGTCTAATTGGATAAGTTTGAATAAATATATGAATATGAGTTGGGCCCTAGGCAAAGCAAACAGTTAGCCACTGTATGCACTAATTTATTACCAGAATTTAAATTTCAATTACCTATAAAAATGCTTTTAAGGAGCCAAATGTTCACTTACAAACCATTCTGCTTCAATTTCCACTCTACATTCACAGAACATAGCTAGTTTCAAATGCATTACAATAGATGCTCAAAGCAGTAACTAAGAGTAACGTCCTCCAAAGTACAAGCAACAAGGTGCTGGCAGAGCACTAATAGATTCATTTATCCATTAGTGTGTCAGTCATTACCATATTGGTCATTTACATGGAATCTATTTAACTTTACAGTCTAATTCACTTTCTGCCATGCTTTTATGGAGAGGCTTACTGTTCTTCATTGATATCTCATGTTTCAAGCCAAGAATTAACAACATCATGATGCCCGGCCACCTTGCAGAGATACACTGAAGACTAATATGCTAGGACACAAGAGGGCTATGTCCTGACTGCAAGACAAGTTGACTGGAAATATTCCATATGGTGAAAATCCAAAATTGTTGTATCTTTTCTGGGGGGCGGGAGGGATGGGGATTTTTCTTGTCCTTTTCTTCACATGATTTGTAACTTACTTTAAATAAGTTACCTGGAGAATATCAATTCAAGGCAGATAACTTAATGAATTAAAAGTATTTACTTAATTAATGGTCCCATTAAACATGCCTTCCATTTTATAATATCCTTTCACTTACTCAGGTGTAAATGAGAGGTGATTTTATAAATGAGAAGTGGTTCTATTGACCATAATGGAGTCAAACTGGCAGACGTGAAGCAGCAGGCCTCAGATTAAGAAATCACTCTTTCATACCTATTAATCCATAAAATTTCATATTAAATGGCATTCCAAGTGGCATGTCTGTACCCTTTATGAATTCATTTACATTTATAAGCATAATAATAAAAATGTTTTTCTTAAAAGTTTTATTATAATAGTATTTGTTGTAATACTTACTATGGTGCATTGCCTTCAATCCCATAATTATTGATATTGGTTGCTGCTGTAATCCCACATATAATAAAAGGAACTCCACCACTAATCAGATAAAATCTGTTGAGAGATAACAACTGATATTTTAATTTGCCTGGCTTGTAGCTGAATAGTTCTTTGTAAACTGTTGTTACTTCATGAAGTTTCTTAAGTAAACAATATTGCCTGAAACATTAAAGATGTCCCTAAAAATTAGAAAGCAAAACCAAAGTATTATCACAATAAACACTGTGCTTTATAAAGCAAACAGAACTTAATATTTGATTATTTAAATAGATCCTATTTTCACAGTGTCTTGACTTGCTACTGCTAAATCCTTAGTAATAGTTACTATCAGTAATCTTGGTAAATGTAGTTACTATTGCAGTCATATGAAGAAGAAAACCTTGTCTAATGAAAGAACTTACATCTCAAATAAAAATACTTGTTTCGCTTACCTATGTATTTGCATTCAGTAGTTATTAAATGTGTATTATATATTAAAAATATGTATTAAAATTATATAATACAGACAACAGACAACTGTTTTCATTTTAACCTCAAAATTTTCTCAGTGAAATTCAGTAAATTCACAGAAACTGTTTCCTAATTCCTGGATGACAGATGAAATGCAGTTGAGTTAGGCAAAGAGGGAAGAAGCAACCCACTTTGCAAAGTAAATATAAATATTTTTTTCTGAACAGAGGAGTAATCTGGAGCAATCAGGAGGATTAAATATCACTTTGCATATACCATACTTTTGTTCATTAAATATCCAGCCTTGCAAATGCATTAAAATGCAAGGGCCTTTAAGACTTCAGCAAGAGCTCATAAATATCCAAGAGTGTTAATCTCCATGTTAATCTTTCTTTAGAGACTTTTATTTGAAGTCAGAAAGCACAAAGTTTCTTACCCCTTTAACAGGTTAAATGCCACTGAGCTACTTGGAAACAGCAGTTATCCCAATGTATCATCATTAGGCTTACATTAAAGTCCTAGGGGATGCCTCACTGAAGTTGGCATCCTGCATTCCAAATGCAGCAAAATACATTGTCATCACATTGCCATTTTTATAAGCAAAGCACAAAATTACACATGGAGCACAGCACTTCAACTGCTGTGGCCTCTGAGGTGGAGAGCACCAGTGCCTGGCACATGTAAAGCTACAGCTGGAAGGAATGCTGCTTAGTGACAACAGAGAAAATGTTTCACTGCACTTAGAAGCTCAGCTGGTTCTCTGAACAGCCCTACTCATTTTCTATTTCAACCTGTGCTCTTTTCTCAGTAGAAAAAAATTAATTTATTTTCAAGACAGTCCTCTGCTGTGGGAAACATTAGGCAGGGATGCAAACACTTCCCAATCATTGCTATTACATTGTCCAGAAGGACTAAGAAGAGCCTGATAATATACAGAACACATTCCGTCCAGAATCTGGCCACTAGTTTTCTAAAATGTGATACATAAATTAGGAATTTTTTCAGCCATTGCAAGGCAGGATTTTTCCAGAAACAGGGACAGAGTAACTTTGGCCATTTAAGTCCAATACTGAATTAGTGTTAAAAATTTCTTCACTTGTTTCCCCCACCTCCTTGGGAAGCAGAATTAGAAGCCAGGCCTCAGAAAATTGCATGTTAACATTTACAGTCAGTCTTTATCCTAATGATCTAAGCTGTAAACAGAGCAGAGAAAATCATCCTCAACATTCATCAAAAAGCCTTTCAGTTTTTATAACTTCAAAGTCATTGAATATATACATTTTCTTCAAACTTGGCTTATTCTGTAAAGCTCAACAAATTCCAATGAACAAGCTGCATCCTTACAAAATCCATTCAATCACTGCATTTTAATGATTGTATCTTTTAACTTGAGCATATTGAATAAGCTAGCTTAATAGCTTATTATTATTTTTAACAAAGATGTTCAATGACATTTTTTGAAACTTCAGGAAATGACTAGGGTAAGCAATGAGGCATCGAAAATTTAATCGCAATTTGTCTAAGAAATAGTAAAGAGCAGAAAAACAGTATAGAAGCAAGTATATGAAACCACACTTCAAACTCATCTGAAGTGATTACACCATAGAATTTACCTACAATGCAATCTGTAATTTCATTTTTTGCAGAGCAGCCACTTTTTACAAATTGGATGCATACATTCAAATCATATCGTTATTTAAAGTCTCATACAAGCCTGTATTTGGGTGTTAGATAACCTACTTCATATCTCACACTTTCAGCAAGCTGCTATACATGACAACAGTAGCATCAGATGTTCTGCAAGCACTTAGCTACACAGTGCTTTAGAAGCATGGCAAAATCTAGCCAAATTCCTGTCCTGTCTCATTGCTAAGAGAAGGAAAATACATTCTAGAAATGACATAAAGTGAAGTCAAATGATTTCAGAGCACCTGAGGAACACTGTAGTGATACCCAGCACAGTGCACTACCTGCCCTCTCTTGTTGCAAAAAAAGATGTAAAATAGCAAATAGAAATGACAGTGTGTACAAGTGATTCTTCATTGGTGGCTTTGGGATTCTTGAAGGGTGAAGGGAAAAAAAAATATCTGCCAAATAGAAGAAAAGTGAGCAAGAGGAATGAGGTTAAAATAGAGCAAACAGAAAATATAATGAAAGAAATAGAAGTCAAATTTAAGAGTAGGAGTGCATACTCTTGTCCATTTGTGTGAGCTCCTGGCTACCCTAAAAAGTATATAAAAAAGAAAAGATACCAAAAAGAAATGTCACCAAAAGGAGAAGTATTTTTCATGTAAATCCATATAGATGTTAGTTGTGAGGAAGTTAATTTTACACTTAAAGTAATTTAGACCAGTATAAATGCAATCTAAATGCAAAACAAACAAAAAAAATAGTTTTTATCAATTTCTCCTTTAACACTCAGATGAGATGATTAGTGTAAGAAAAATATTAAATTAAATGGATGAAATAAATGAATGAAAATGTGAAGAAAACATTTATACTAAATAGCTAGGATTTGTACTTGTAGAGAACCTATTATCTAAGAGAATCAAAGTGCTTTATAACAAGAATTAATTTAGCCTTGCAGACCCCTATGTGACCGATAAACATTATTTTCCCTGTTGTATAGCTGAGAAAACAAACGAGGAGAGATTAGGTGTTCAAGGTCATGCAGAAAACCTGTTTCAGAATGAGACTCCTTAATTCCTATCATATGCTTAAACACACAGCACCTCTATATTACTCTAAATGAAGAGTCTGGGCGTATCATGGTATCTAGGTATTTGTCTCCAAGTCCAAGAAACAGGGTTTGCCTCTCAAGGGGTTCAAGCAGGAGCAAGAATAAAGCTCTTAGCTGAAGGATTCCCTGGGTAGGGTGGTTCCCTCCCAGTATTCACAAAGCCTTGCCAGTGAACATCTGCCTGTTACTCCCTACAAAGCTTGGCTTGTGGAGGATGAGCTTGTGTGCATTATTCCCTGTGCAACACTAGCACTAACATCCATTGGTATTTCATCAGTGTTGCCTGAGCACATACACAGAGCTTCCAGATCTGTTCAAATGGTCTGAGTTAAGGTCTGTAACTGGAGAGATGCTTCTCCACATTCTCTTTTTCCCCTCAAATATAAAAAATAAAATCTTTCTCCTACACTGTTTGCCTAACTTACATTTCCTACTCTCTCTCATGACTGTCTTGGTTTTAAAGCTTGAAAGGTCTACAACCTTTGGCTCAGTAACCAGCTTTCATCTTTCAATTACTTCCACTGATTTTTGTAAACTTAATAAAAGATATTTCATATGAAACATATGCAAGCCCTGGCTCTACACCTATGACTTAGTGAGACTGGAACTGTGGGACTTAGGAGATCATTGTTTCACTATACCAGTGGGTTGTCTCTTCTCTACAAAAAAAAGCATGGAGTAAGTCAGGTCTCAGAATCAATTTCATCAACTTGTGTTACACTTCTACCATTCAAGGAAGTGAAGGGTGATACTCAGGCTACCAGTAACGAAATGCTGTAGGTAGCAGTAAGAAGACGGGCTATTTGGAGAACCCTGCTTTGACAGATCTGACTGTTTTGAAGGCACCAGCTAACACAGAGGATTTGTAGTTGAGATAGGCATGCACACAGATCTTTAAAGACTGGGAAACCACAGGGAGGAAATTAAAGCTTTTTTCATCTAAAAATTGATCTTGACAAGTAGTTAATTTATATAATATTTTTAAATTGTTTTACAGGAAGAGCATAAAATCTGAAGCTGTTGCTTCAATAGCCTTTGGGAAGAGTTTTTAAGATTTGTACATTGTTGTCTCAGGCCACCCAGGGATGTCCTGAGGATTCCTAGCAGGCTCTCACATCAGCATACATTTATTTAATGAAGTTCATTCTATAACATCTTCAATAATGTTGTTACCCAATCTAGCATGGTAGGCTTCTGCAGACTGCATTTGCACCTTCTAGCTGCAGTGCAGGCACCACCTGAGGCCTGAAAGCCAGACTACGCAGATTCACTCAAATGATGTGCAGTAATTTGTGAGGTGAGGAATCATACTCATTGAACATGAGAGGGCACCCCTAAGTTCCTGCTGCAGCTGCTTGAGACCAGTGAGTACCATATTTCTTGATACAAGTAGCGACATAAACACAAATAATCCCCAACACAGAAGCAGACACTGCTTGAGGTGATGTCCCTCTGTTGACATCTCATCTTACTATATTCCAGCTTCCTTTCATCAAAAACTCCTCTTGTAAAGCAAACTCTACAACAAAATACTGGGAGCTACATAGCCAGTCTGATAGAAACAGGATAATGTCAGCAAGAATGACTGCAATAGCCTGCAGGCAGCATCAATTCTGCTAACTTAACATACAGTATATTCTTCTAAGTTTATTTTCATAAATATTACTCAGTAAGTCACTGAGTGAAAGAAGAGTTCTACCCAGTGATTAATTTCTTGCTTGAGTGTCTGGCTTTTCTTTAGCCCAAACGTGATTCCAGATTAAGGCCCTTGACACTGGAATGAATACTTCCTGTGCTCCAAAAGGATGAGACCTTGGCTTTTTGTGTGTAACCTACAAAACCTTCTTTCCCCCCAGGGTTCACACTTATTGCTTGATTTAAAAGTATTTAAAAGTATTCCTCTCTGCACGCACAACTCTACAAAGGTACATGTTACATATGTAAAGATACCAGTGACACATATTTCCTCCTCTCCTCCCCATTCCAAATAAAGATTGATCTATTTTGCTCCATTTACTTCTGTAGTAGAGGTTACTTAGGAAGAGACATCAATCTATTAGCCACTTGCAAAATAAACATAAAAATAAAGAAGCCACAGCAGGAAGACTTTTCCCTTTATTATTATTTTTTTTTTTCCTTGAGCAAGGATTTGATTTTAACATCTTTGTGAAAATAACCCATATACAAAAGGGTCATTAATTTCTCAGCTAACCAGATGCCATAGTTCAAGAACCCCAAAGGCAGGCAGACAGATAAGTAGCTGCTCTGTAGAAAGCTGAAGTATATACAAGCCTGATTTTCAAATTATTTTTCCTGAAATTTTCATGTATTATATCATTTCATAGCTCTTTTTGCTGGAATGTGTGATAAAATAAATAAATAAAACTTTGTAGAAATGCTAAGATTTTGGAAATGTACCTTTCACTTAAAAAAAAAGTCATTTTAAAGTTTATTCTCAGATAGTTAGGAGTTGGACCATATGATCTTTGAAGGTCCATTCCGACTGAATTATTCCAAAGTCTTAACTTATGAACATATTTACAAAAACAATTTTAGCTTTGCTTCATGTCTTGCTAAAGAGAAATAGTCAATATTTCTTGTATTGTTTCCCTGTCTGCAAGTGTAATATAAACATGGAGGTGACACCAAAAAACAATGGGGGGGGGGGGTACACAGGACAGATTTAAAGTTTATTTTAGTGTTACTAGCAAAGTCATACTCTTAAAGGTAGATAATACATGAATAAACAATTGTGTGGAAACTCCGTCTAGCACCTTTATGTGTAAATATTATCATTCATTTTAACTACCTGTTTGCATTCCAGTTTTCTCCACAAGAACTTTCACTCATTCAGCACTGATGGGGCAAGGCCCCCTGTATAGGTAGATATTATTTTATTTGTATATATATATAAATATATATATATATATCCCTTCTTTCTAGATCTAATTGCAAATTAAGAGCTTCACAAACATTAATTAATCTTCAGAATGTCCCTGTGAGAATATGTATAATCTTCTCAATTTAGAGGCAGAAACTAAAGCACAGAGAGATGAATGACAAAGCCATTAAGAAAATTCTCTGCAGATTTGTTTGCTCAACTTAAGACATCGAGACCCTCATTCAACAAGACTGGGCTCTAATTTTCTAGTAAAATTGGCCATGACACTGGAGTTGAAATACTTTGTTGGATCTGGCCTTAGAGACATAATATGGGAATCTAGGCAATAAAGAGGGAGAATGTTAGTCATAGAAAACATGAAGCCTCACCTATCAGCTTCAAAAACACTTGCCTCTTTCACGTTAGCCCACTGTGGTAGATACAGTGAGCTTCTCTTTCTGCCTGGCAAAAAGGGTAAAGGGTTACCCTGTAGGTTAGCCTGAGTCAGAAGAGAGAAAAAAAAATATGCATATACCAAAAACAACCAACCAAACAAACAAAAGCAAAACAAACAAAAGAAAAAGAATACCACCAAAAACTTGGAAAAAAAGAAAGAGAAATTTCAGAAGAAAAGATAACTCTATTGTCTCTTGTCTAGCTACACCAACTTGAAAAGTTATTTCATTTAACAAGCAAGGGAGACCTTGCTATTTTCTTTTATATATTTTTTTATATTTCTGGAGAATGATTTGGAGACTGTTGGAAATCAAAAAGAGAACTGACTCTTACAGCAGTTTAGCTCTGTTGACTCATGCTCAGGCTTAACGAATAAATAACTTCAGTCAACATATGGAGGTACTCATGCTGAATGTACTTCTGAAGTAATAAGTAAAATATTATAGAGCATGTTGATGAGAAAGAATAAAAATGTATCAGTATTTCTTGAAGAATATGTACCTATCTATGTATATTTTTTAAAAAGTATAAAAAGAGAATAGGGATCACAGAGAAAACTCTGTGGCAATGCTTGGAAAAAATAGTAGCAGAAAGCCTCACCCTTCCAACAATTCATGCTTTGAGTATTTTCTATTTGCACAATCATTTTATCCCTAGGAAGCACAACAGGTTTTTTCAATTCTGTTTCCACAGTTAATTTCTAGAAGAGAAATGGCTGATACTCTTGTTCTGAGCATTACATTGCTACCTCATTTTTCCAGGCATTTGTCTACTCTGGTGTAGAGCTGTTAGCTGAAATTATTTTGCAGTTCCAGCCTACTGAATCAAACACAACTGCTTCACTGAGCATTGCCGTACACCTTTAGAAAGTCAATTACCATCAAGATGTCCTTCTGCTTTTCAAAGGGGATAAAAGAACCATTAACCTATCAACCCTCATCAAGGCAAGAAATTCTGATAACAGCCTATATATGACAATGACGTTTTATATAATATAAAAGTGAAATGAAAAGTAAAACATGCAAAGACAGTAAGTGCTATACCCTTGTATTGCTACCTATTTAATACCTGATTTCTGTTATATTAACACTATTTTATGCATGTCAGTAGAATCACCTTGAATTTTAAATAGATAATATGGATTTCTTTGCTTTTACTTGATGCCATATGTCATTAATCCTGCAAAAGGGACCAAATGACACCACTAGCAGGAGGAAATATATTTAAATTTGGATCAGCTATGAAAACCACTTAAAGGGTTTCTGGTCTTTGTTCTCCTATGACTCAATTTTAAAATCACATTTTTTAAAAGGGATTTATATCAATCTGATATTTAATTATGGCAATCACTAATACAACTTCCTGAGTTTCATGTGATGTGGAGTTTGACACTTGTTCTGTAGTCAACTCCTTGATTTCTATTTTATATATTATCTGAAAATATACTGTTCTCTACTTGCAGAGGAGCAAAAACTTTGTGAACTCATTTACAGGTTCTTTATTCACTGCTTGGCATAAATTTGGTCTTATGAATCAGAAAATGGCACCAAAATCTATTTGTTGCATTAAAAGAGATACTCTGAGATCTAATTTTTTATTACAAACTAAATTACATCATTAGAGCTGAATCATTTTGGCTGCACGAGTTTCACAAGTAATATGTGAAACTGTCCGTTTTCTAGAGAACAATGTTCTTAGCTATATTTTCTGTTAACTTCTTTTGCTGTACATGCACAGAATGATTCAGAAGATATTCATGACCCAGCAATCGATGTCATGAAGATAGGGACTTTATTGGTAGACCCAGGTGGCTTGTTATTAGCTTTGCTCAGCTGAACATTCAAGAAAGATGTGTGCAAACAGACTATGAAGAGAATACAGGAACTCCTTGGAAATATCTCCAAGGAGAACATGTTAGTTCTCTGCTCCTAAATTCATACAGACTTTCCCTTTTTTTTCTTATAAATAAATGATATTATAAGAAGGGCAAGACCTTTACCCACAGTGCCAGAGTGATTAAAATTTTTCAGCATAAAGAGAAAAATACAATAAATGCTTCAGAAATATGAATATCCACAAAAAGTACATTGTTAATTTGCACAATTTCTTGCAAGTTTTCTATCATATCATGCAATATTAAACCCTGTTCCAGAAGACAGGTGATAAAGAATTTCAGCTTTCTCTACTGAACTTTTAGGTGGGCACTGAAACAACTGAACTGTGATTTCCAACAAATTTTGTCTTATGATTTCCTTTGATGTCTAAAAATGTGCAAGATCCTCTTGAGATATTTCCCCTAGTTATGACACTTAGCCTCTCTCTGTCATTTCAGTCTTCCCTTATTCTGAGATACTTATCTTTGCCACTCACCTGCCTCTCTAGCCATGTGAAACTTACAGGAACTTAAATGACCTCTATCCATCTTAGATTACCTAGCCAGTTAATAGAGTGGGAAGGTCTCAAAGACAGTCACATATATAAATAAACAAATTGCATGATCAAATAAACCTTTAAGGAAGTCTTTAAAGAGACCACAATATAAGTGAAAGTAAATTTCCATTACAATTATAAACAAAATGTGAAAAATGTGAACTTCAAAGGCTCAAAAACTAGCAGACAAATAGGAATCTTTAAATTCACTGTTTTCAAAAGATTTTGTGTTTTTGACACTAATACCATTTTTACTCTGGTTTCTTTACTCTTGAACAGTGAGTGTTGACTTCAGTACTTACAGAGAGGAAATGGTAGTAAGAAAGCACAGCTACCACAAGCTAAAAAGCATTTTTATCTTCTCTGCTGGCCCTGAAACATTTCAAGCATCTTATAAAGCCTGTTTGATTGATACAGGTCATTAAAATAATGTGTTTAGGAAATTTAATGTTGTCCCATGAAATCTGCTATTTCTGCTATAAAAAATGGGCTTTCTTTAATGAAAATGAAAATTACAGCTTCACAGATAAGTGCATGTAAAACTGCTGAATGCACCAGCTGGTTTTTGTAGCATAAAAGTGATTGGGTGGTTACTAGTAGGTTTAATATTAGTTTTAATATTTAGTACCATATATCAATATCTCCGTATAATTCGCATTCTTGTGAAGTGTACAGAAAAATGGTAAATTACATCTCTTTATCTGGATTTGTTCAGTGTATCCTATGCATATTTTAAAATATCCAACCACCACGTTCAAGATATTTATATTGTCTATGTATAGATATATATAGAGGTAGCTTTACTGGCCTTTAAATATTAAAACTCCATATTATTACTGAATTCTTAGTGTGTCTGAGGTTATTACTGATAAGGTAATAAAAGCCACATCTTTAAAATACTGTTAAGGATTAGGTGCTGCATCATCAAAATTAAACAGAGTTAGTGTTTCAGGCTTCTGCATCTCTGGTTTTACAATTACATGCTAATCACAATTTACTTCTACCTTCCATCTATTTAGGTAATTGGGTTTATTTTCAACTGCATGTATCTAAAATCTAATCACACAGCTAGAGCAAGATGTATCCTCAGGCAAAGTGAGAGAACAAACAGTCTTGTTTAAGACATGAAGCAACCACACACACACTAAATAAAAATAATATCATTTTGATTATTAAATCTTCTTATACAAGAAATATTCAGTCACAAACCCAGAGGGCCATTTAAATAGAGAAGCATTTACACAGAACACGTATGGAAACCACGGAACTATTTCTGTTGATTCTTTTAAGCTACCAAGCTTTTGTCACTAACATATCAAAACCACATTTTTAGAGAACACATGAAATGGTTTCCTGAAAAGATTTTTTTCTGATGTGAAAAGCATACAAGCTGGTCTTGAATTCCTCTAATGTCCATATTCAGTGTACAGTAAAGGAAGAGAGTCTGTACTTCATTTTGGTTCCCATTAAAAACAAAACAAAACAAAAAAAAAAACAAAAATCCCCTCTTAATTTCTTCAAATTGTTCTAATATTTTTAGGGTTTGCCAAAGGTCATGAGTTAAGCAGAGGTGCATTCCTGAAAGCTAAAAACAAAAACAAACAAACCACACCAAAACAGTACTTAAATCATAAAGGCTTGATTTTCAGTGATACAAAATACTGCTTTCAGTCACTCAAAAAACCATACAGAAACACTTTCAGCTGAAAACAGTATGAGGCACAGATGTTAACATCCTAAGATATGCCATCCAAGATGATTTTGCATATCAATTCTTAAGGCAGTGCATTATTTTTTAATTTGTTTACAAGACTGCAGAATGAAAAATCAAAAAACAAACAAACAAAAACTATTGTGTGCAATGTGCCTGTATGGGTTAAACATAGGGCTTTTTCTTTCTTTGTATTTCTACCCTTAGATTTTCTTTGCTCATTTGGTGAAATAAATAGATAAATCTAAGTATTTATATGGAGCAATTGAACAGAATAGTGTACCTGCCTTGAGAATTAACTTGCAGTCCACAAAGACTGGAGTTACTGAAATTTTATGCACTAGAATTTTTAAATGGGAACCTACAAATGTAGCTCAGATAAAAAACAATCAAGATGAAACATTTCAACTTTTTTTCAACTAGAAATTCTTCTGAATTTCTATTACACAATCACTTCTAAATATTTACGTTAATGTTCTTTTCAGAATAAGAAGACATAAAAATATTGACATTTCTTATGAATAATAGATCAGTTTTACAGCTGCCCACATTTGGAACGCATATATATATATAATACTGCTTATATTCTCAAAGGACTCATATAGAAAGAAAGCATTAGAAATCCAAACCTATTAATTTGGTTAACTGTGAATAACTGCTCTCTTCGTATTGTTAATTGGATGGTATTCCGACTTTTTTGAAAGCACATTTTATTACTTCCTCTCATTTGTCACTTAGGAATGCTTAGTAATGACAGCTTCACTTCCATGTATTTCAATATTGTAGTATACTAAGTATATTAAGTTAAATTTCCTTCTTTTCATGACTTATTTATTAGCTGGACCCATTTCAACCCATTTCAACCCATCATTTTCAACCCATGTAACATGATTAATGTATTTAATATTTTTATAAAATAAGAATAGCCTGAACCACATATAATTCCTACTTCACATAAATGAATACATCACATTTTTGTTATGGCATAACAAACTTCCCCTCCTTCTTACACAGACAGACTGGTCAGTGTACGCTGACCAAGGTGAGCAAAAAGCTATTATGCATAACAACATGTCCTGAGGCAAGAAACAATTTAAAGCATACTGCTATTTGTCAGTTAACTTGTTTGAAAAACATTTTTGACAACACCTAACTTATACTTGATGTACAAATGTATTATTTTCAGAAAATATTTTCTCTATTTCTGTTTGTTTGGGAACAATTTAGAGAAATGTAGTCGTTGATTAATTTGATTTTTTTTTTTTTTTTAGGAAGATCTCATAGCTGGGGAGTAAATAATAGTTGAAGATGGCTATAGATGTTCTTTATTTGGTACAGTGAATTATTATACAAAGTGAACCTGCTCCTCTCACTGATAACCACTTGTGCAATAGTCAGATGCCTGGATTCTTCTGTGATGGGGAAGACCCAGTCTCGGCTTAAAATAAACAAATAATGGTCAGTCATATCACATATGAATGCTGACAACAGTAGATAATGAATTTCTCACCCCTTTTCTTTCTTCAAAAGATGTTTTGAATTCCAAGTGGTGCTAATTTCCTTATGAGGTAGGGATATTTTCAATTTGTGCAGGTGAAAAATCATTTGTCCTATTTATTTTTTCCTGCAATTTTTTTAGAAATTTGTTAAACTTCTGGATAGGCTGAAAAACCAGGGACATGACAAGCAGAGTCCTCAAAGGCTGTAGCCGAATGAGGTGGATACCACATGATGTGTTTCTTTTGCTACCTTATATTCTCTCAGCAATAACTTAGATATACTATGTGGAATTTTATGATAATTTCTTATGTTCATAGATATAATATATATTTTACATTATGCAGCCATCAATTTTATCTTTCTATTTTATAACTATGAATTTTAATGATGTTTTGTTAAACTCATTGGATTTAGTTTATGGGATTGAGAGTGAATTTTTGTGTGCTTTAATTCTGACTAGTTTACAGCCTGTTCATTTCATGTTTGTGGTCCATTTAAGATGAAAGGTAAAAGGAAACACAATGAGGATGAGAGGAAGAAATTACGTCCTTGGAGATTTTCAAAATTGAAGAGTTCAACTAGATGACTAGATTCTTTCCAAACATTATTTTTATGATTCAATGATTAACTTATTATTGATTATCTTTTAAATCTTGTGAGGGTCCACACATATCTTAAGGTGTCAATGCTGAGAGAAAGGCTCTTTAGACCTACTGTTCTTCTAGCTTAAATCACTCTGTAAATTGAAATATATGCACTAGTTACAGAAGACAGACTCACAGGTGAGTGAGCATAGCTTGGAAATTCATACAGTTGGAAGACTGTGTTAGCCAGAGATAATTCCTTAGCAGAACAAAGCGCATTATTAAGATATAACTGAGGAGAGGACTGAGGTCAGAAAGAGACCCCATTTAGCATTCCACCAACGTCTACAGCTTAGACTGGAACCTAGAACAGTTGCACCAAAAGAAAAATATATGATATATATAAAATTTCTCTATTATTGTATCAGATCAGTTGTGCATTCATTACTTAGGTAAGTGTTCCTATTAACTTTGTTAAAGTCCCAAGTGAGTGAGATGCAAACTTGCATGATTTTGTACTATACAATTGCATTCTTCTTTTGCAGAAACTAATCTGCCATTAAAGAATCATAGCAAAGTTTCATTCCTACAGTTTGCAAAGGAAGAAGCTTAGTTTTTCTTTTTCCCCCATGGCGAAAAAATTATACTAGGATTTTTACAGTGTGATCCACTTCTAAAACTTACAATTTACCTTCTTGATAGATATCCAAGTAGCTAACTTAATATGTTAACTTACTAACACCTACTTAAAAAGTAGGTCTTACTGGGTATAACAAATAGCAGTGAAGAGTTAAAGCATAATGGCAGTAACTTCCCCTCATGATTTTGGACTTCTGGCTTCTTACTGGAACACTTTCTCCTTCCTATTCCATATTCCATAACTCAACCAGTTAAACTAGAAGCAGCAAAAAACATTCTCTTTTAGTGCCATACATGAATGAATTATTATGGATTAACCACTATTAAATCACAGACAAGCTGTGTTCTAGTAATGACTTGAATCCGCAAAAGCATGGAGATTTAAAGTTAATGGTAAAAATTCAGGTTGACATCTAGTCCTTAATTCACCCTATTGAAAAGTAAGAAACAAAGGTACGTTGGCATGAGTTCATGAATGTCAACCCCAATTTTTAGTTTTAATGTTGAATTTTTTTTCTGTTGTTGGTTTTAGTCTAAGTTGAGCTATAGTAAATACTATATATATGATTGTACAAACGTTTGCTTCTTTTCTGTTTAAAAACTGACATATACAGTAATCTATTTTTGATGATTCCTATCCCAGATTTTAACCAGGAGCAAAAACAAAGCTTTTCCATCATATATTAAAAGGTCAAAGGTTAAGATTCAAAAAATTCACAGGGTTTCTTGGGACACAGCCAGAAGAGATCATGAAACTTTGAAAGAGAAGGACAAGCAGAGGAAGAGGAGATTTATCTTTATAAATTATTAATAATAGACAAATAGTAATTAGAAGCTAGAAATGACGAGCCATTTCCAGAATGTTATATAACTGTATTAACAATGCAGAGAATGGAGAGCTGAAAAGCAGTGAACAGCAGTGCTAGCATCACAAAACTCTAAATTTCATTAGCAATGAGCATCTCATTGCTCAACTTTCTAGGTCAAAAGGCTGCCTAGTTTTGCTAGGTATAATAATTGCTATAGGATTTGGCAATATCAGAACATCAGGAAGAAGTAAAATGTTCTCTCTAGTTGGAAAACACTCAAATGGAGGGAGTATAGCTTACTGGTTGATTCTTCAATATTACTAATGGAAGACTAAGAATCTGCATAAGCACAGAATTTTAATATCCTTGTTATATGAGGAAATAACAAGGGTACGACATGACGTTAAATAGTACAAAATGCCTTATGTATGAATTATAGACATCATGGGTGGCTATTCTGAAAATAACAGTGGTAGTAATTCTTTGCCCATGATGCCTGCTCCTTATCCCTTTGACTCATGAGAATGAGTTTTACTGGCATCAATAACCCCAGAAATCAAATTCCAAAGTGGTATACATAAATATTTTTGTGAAATGAACCCTGTTTATATATATATACATATAAGTTTTTGTTTGTTTATTTGAAAAGCAAGATCCTATGACTGACCACTCATATAGATAGCAAATACCACAGATTAAGACACTCCATATTGAAGTTATAAAATCAAGGACTGCAAAAGTAAAAAGAAAAAAAAAAAAAAAAAAAAGAGGGGGGTGGAAAAAGTAATAGATATACCTGAAGAAACTGTCATCTGCTTAGAGATTTACAGGTATAAGTTTGTGGATTATGTTCTTAGTGAATTATCTATTTCTATTGAAATGATTACTTGTAATAAGCATAGCTACCAGTCAAAGCATTTTAGAATAGGGAACTTCTTACATTTCATGTATTTTCCACAGAAGTCATATAGAATATTTGAAGAGAAATCTCCACAACATCACTAACATATCCAATTTATTGACACTGCTCATAAATACTGAAAGCCAAATGCTAATGATCTTCAGTAACCACAGTTCTATTATCTCTTAATTAATAGATAAAAAAGTAATGAGGTATCTCTCATAATCAGTAGATAAATAATAGGTTTCTCTGTAGGTCAGATTTTCTTTCACAAATAATCTAGGCTAGCTTTCACTTTCAGATAAACTGTTAAAATCTTGAATGATTCCCTAAGGACCAAGTGTGGTCCAATAATAATGGCACTAGCCCTTTATTATTTATTGACCAAGTACTCAATTAATATAGGCATAAAGTTTCATCTGGACATTCTGTTTTGCTAAGGAATGTTAAATATAAAATATTATACATTTAAACTATTTCAATCTGTATCTTTAAAATTGCAGGAAATTTACATAATTTTTACTAGCAATAAGCAATAATTTTCATCTATGAACAATTTTTTTTTTTTCCTGTAGTTATGTGTGTTTAACTCCCGGTGATTTACTGAAAACACTTTGTGGGTGTAGATGTCTCAGAGCAGAAGTTGGCCTAATTTTTGTTATGTTTTATACAGTAATGTGGTACCTGAACAAAAGTACCTGGAGCATCAGCAGCCAGTTTCTACTAGACTCATAACATTTCCAAGCACTAAAGGCAAATTTTTGGAACACATTAGTTTCAAAGTCTATTCTGTCAAAATTTGCTTGCATAATGATACACTAGAGGTGTTTGAGATCCACAAGGCTGTAGGAATTCAGCAGTAAATAAAGGTCTGAAAAATTAGAACACTTAAGAAAAATGTTTGTTTTAAGAATAGTAGAATTGTAGGGGAGGAATGAACCTGAAGAGGTCATCTAGTCCACTTAAAACTTCTTAGGCAGGGTCACATTAAATACTGATCATGAATGACTTAGGTTTATCTAATCTATGTTAACAAATTGCTAATGACAGTATTTCCACACCTTCCCAGGTGAAGTGTTTTAATTACCAACTATTCCTGTAGGTTACAATATTTTCTTAATATCAAACTGTTTACCCCCTACTGCAAATTAAGCTTATTATTTATTGTCTTATACAGTAATTTCAGAGAATTTTGTCATTAATATATTCTAAACATCTTCCTAATGTTGTTATTAACACATAAGTAGCCATGAGAGTCCATAATTTTTAAGTAATTTCAGTTCATGTATTCCTTCTTTCTATTTTACACCTGCCATTGCAAATAAGGAGTTCAAAGCTTGCTTTACAAATCCGGGCTGAGGGGTTCAAACAAAATCACATGACTCCAGAAATCAAACTCTAAGCAGAACATGAAATATTGTGAGTTTTCTAACCATACAGATATTCTCTTTTTCCTTTCCTGCCCTTTCAAATGTAGAACCTCTCAAGACATGTATCTCACTAACAGGGAGGTCAAAATTTCCTTTCCTGATGCCTCTCTTCAATGCCTTTATGTCCCATTTTCTGTACTTTCAACTGTTTCACTGAGTTTCATTTACAATGCATGCTGTTCTGCACAGGCAATTGTCCAACTGCCTCTGTAAACACAACATATACTCATAGCAATTTATAATAGCACACTGAACTAATGCAAGGCAAACGTTGAAAAATCAGAAGATCAATAGACAGGAAACAGAATGCCCATTTTGAATATGTTGCAGCAGTACTTGATTTTTTTTTTTTTTTTTAAGTAAAAATACACAGTTAGAAACGTTCAGTTAAAACAACAGAGAAAATACTATGTATGTACAAGACCTGTTCTACAGATAAGACCTGCCTTTCCCCTACGATACATGAACTACCATAAGGAAGCTCCCAGCAGGTAATTTTGAATTAATCCAAAAAATGTTCCTCTTTAACACCCACAGTCAACATCAACCTATTCATCAATAGTGCATATAACCTACCATGAGGGCTCCATCCACTCTGGAAGTGATTTTTAGTACACACTTTATTCAGAATACTAAAATTATATGTTACATAGAACTTTCATTTCCCACTCTGCAGTAACCTCAACCTCTGTGATTCATTTTCCTGTTTATGCTAAAAGGAAAAGTGCTGATAAAAGCAAATGGCAAAACTCTGAGGCATTGATGTATGAGATGTAGCTTTGAACAGTGAGCTGCCCTTCTACCTACAACTTATACACCTTGCTCTTGAAAATTATTTCAGTCCTTACAGCCCTAGCAGTTGAAGGACAACTAAAACTGATCTGAAACCTGCACAAAGTTCTAAAATAGTCTAGCTTTATAGTATTTTGAAGAACAAATTAAAAATACTCCGTTTTGCCCCAGGAGGATGCTAACTTTAAACATTCTTACTTTAAAATTTATTTTCTCATTAATTTCTTCTAATTTGGAGTTTTTAAGACCAAGATGAAAAGAAAAGAAACATCCATGTTTCCACTAATGGGTTTCAATTATTTAGGCTACAAAAGCTCAAGGAGATCAGCTGTGTATATGTGTATTTTACTGTGGTAGCCTAACTCAAAAACAAGTGAATTATTCTAATGCAACTTTTCCTACTGAGACTTCTAAGCCCTCCTTCCAAACATGCATAAACCAAACAGAGATTATCAAATGCATTTGGCAGGACATATGCATAGAATGAGTCAGGTCCGAAGATGAATTTATGGTAGTTACAGTTAAATATGCTGCAGCATATTACATTTAATTTGTGTATCTGTAGATTTCACCAGTCATATTTGTCCAAGGAATATATTTTTCTTCCCATGAACTTTTCCAACCCTTAATAAACAAAAAATCTGAAATGTTAAAATCATACATTTAAAACCATAATTGCTAAAAACTTTGTTTAAATATTTGTTTTCTATTCCTAATTTATTTTAAGAAAACCCATATACTATTTATTGTTTAACAGTTGTTCTTGGTATCTTATAATATCTTTAAGCCAAAATTAGTTAATGGGATAGTGTCAATGTATTGGCAAATTAAATAACATAAAAGACCTATGCCACAGTAATATTTAAATGCACAGTGCTCGTACTGTACTGCAGTTACTATAAAACATTGAACAATTCTATAATATACTAGTTGGTTGCCTGCAGTGTTCTAGGTTTCTGTGACATTGCAGTTCATCAGTCTGTAGAACATCACAATTCTTCACATCTTATTTTTTTCTTGCAACATCACCATTCTCATTACAGTTAGCCTGCATGCATATGTATAGTTACTTAAAGCAAAGGTGAACTGTGGCAAGCTTTTAGTTGCATCTTTCTAAGGTAATTCTCATAAGAAGGACTTGTATCTTACATGAGTCCAACTTCATTTAAATGAAAAAAATGATTCACTTTTTAAATTTTCAGTAACTTAAATAATCCACAATTAAAGTGTTTTCTGTAACTGTTGTGGGTATTATTTCTTGTAGATGGCAATATTTAGTTCTTTGTCCATACCATGGCAATAGACACAGCTGAAATTATCTTATGCATTTCTCTTTACAGATTTTTTGCATAATCAAGTTTAATCTACAGGACGCTAGAGAATTATATAAGAAAATATTTAGCACTTCCAAATCTGATAAAGTTTTCTACAAAGCCCCCATTGGAGTTTGAATATATTATCTTCAATGATTTTTAGAACTTGCAAAATTTCCAATCAGGGTTTTACATTTTGCCTGGAGCAGCATATCAAAGCATGGAACATTTTATCAAGCTTACCCTACCCTCTAACTTATCCTCTACAATTATGTATATGACTAGCTTGAATTCTAGAAAGTGTTGAAACAAGGAATAGTGTGACAAGAATTCTGAATTTCCAGGAAACACCTAGATGTGAACTTATGATAAAAGCAGCTGAAAATTCAACCTAATACAGTTCTGAAGATCAGTATTTTGTAATTATAGCCTTTCAAACCTGAAAATATCACATAAATCATTATGATTCTCCCTGAATCTCACTTCTTTGTAAGCATGCAAATGCCATAACTCATACTGTTAATTTTTAAGTCACCATTCCCTCATTAAATGACCAGGTATTGGTTATTGATGATGTTGTTAAGATGCCTTTTTTTTTTTTGGGGGGGGGGGGGGTACATTTGTGAATAACTGGAACCAGGGACACTTCCAGGTCAAGGGGTCTTGATCTTGATATATGACTTGCAACGCTATTTAATAGTTCATTTACAAGTAATAAGTTAATATGTTTTTCTTTTGCAATAACCACTATTCCTTTTTATCTATGGGGAATAATTCAGACACTGTTCTTTAAACAAAAAGCATAAAATTTTGCCTTCTACGTCAACATCTCATAAAGATTTGGTTTTAATAAATTTGTACTCTGGAATGCATCAACATCACGTGTATCTCACCTGCACCTTACTTATGGCAGTAACAAAATCCTTTTTCTACTTTGACTGTAACAAACTCTTGAAATAAGATTATCACTCAATGAGGAACCTCTGTTCCAAGCATAATTCACTTGGGATGTGTTCAGTCAACTTGAAGGTGAAGAAAAGTTCTAATCACTTCTCACTTGACTCAGGCAGGAAAATGCCTCCTCTACTGGCAATTCAATGCGTTCTTAATGAGTATTTACAAGTCCTATGCAAAGCGCAACATCTTTCTTAGATGTTGAATATTCTAACAATATTCTAACAATATTCTCAGATATTGTTATTCTAACAATATATTGCTACTGTGAAACTACTTCATATTTTAGTACTTTGCTTCTAATGAAAGTAGACTAGCATGAAACAATTAGTTCAAAGCTGAATTAAATATTTTCTCTGACCTAAGATATTTTTTCCCCATTCAACAGAAATGCATTTAGCTTCAGGCTGAAACTGAACATGAAGAATTCAGGAAAATGTTTCCCTTGTCACCATTTTATACTCTTTTCCAATACAGATATTTCATTTTCATTCCTGCCTAGCAATAAAATGGTTATAATCCATGACTCCATTTGACCATATATCAGCCTTTCAAGAGTGAACACGTAATACTGACATGTCCCTAATGTATCAAACTAGCTTCAAAGCACCTTTAGGTTCTGGAATCCTCTCCACCTCATTCATGATGAACGGACTTCTAAGGCCTGTTTTGTGTTCTTAGGTTTTGCTTTTTTGCTCTTTCTAGGTTTTATTTCTCAGGTGGCAGAATCTTTCTGTTCATTCTGGCTATGGTACTAGCCTTGGATTTTTTTTTTTTTTCTCCTCACAATACAGTTTTACAGACCAGCATTTTTGGTTGCACTACCCTATCACTAGCTGTATCATATTTTAATGTCAGTCACTAAAATTGTCTTCAGAAAAATAACATTGTTCAAAAGATTAGCTTTATAATTAAACCAAACCCCAAATCTGAAATGGCTCTTATCCTTACATTATTTCAATATCCAATATACTAATACACTAAATTATGATTTTAAATTATTAAATTATGATTTTGAATATAAGGCATATTTTGATGAATAAAATTAAACCAATAGCTTGAAGGAAAATATGGCTTCTCTTACATTCAATTTTCATCAATTGCAAAAATGAAAAAAAAATATATATATATATTTCTGCAGTATGACCTTTCTCTGTCCTGCAAAATATGATAAATACTGAAACAAGAAACACAGGACCACAGATTTACAAATAATATATAAGAAAATAGTTGTTACACATTATGTTCTTTTTAAGAACTTGTGATGTTGAGGCTGGAAGCAGCCTTCCAAACTCATGACTGCAAAAACTTCCATTGTTCAGGAATGAATCAAACTAATTACAGCACAAATTGAGAGTGACCTAAAAATACACATTTGGGGGAAAAAAAAAAAAAAAAGCTTTCTAGTATTAATTTACAATAATTAAAATAAAAAGCACTGATGATAACATCAGAGACATTAAACTTCCTGATGACTGATTCTGCACACAAAATATTCTTTCCTCTAAGCAAGGGATTCAATAAGGTATTTAAAATACAGCCAATTTCCATGAGCATGGCATAGCGGATATTTTAGTGACTGCTAGCTTGCTGTACAATGATTCACCCAAATAGTGAAAACTCTATTTATGGTGTGTGTGTGTGTGTGAGTGTGTGAGTGTGTGTGTGAGTGTGTGTGTGAGTGTGTGTGTGTGTGTCTGTGTGTGTGTCTGTGTCTGTGTGTGTCTGTGTGTGT